>NC_056732.1:1625399636-1625699636 GCF_019279795.1 Protopterus annectens
TGACATTTGCTTTGACTTCAGAGAAGTAGATGCCAAAAAAGAGAGGTCTCAGACCTGATCCTGTGGGACTCTGCTAGTGACTGGTCTCTTTGAGGAGGTGGACTCCCCTATCCTAACTTCTTATGGCCAGACAAAGCCGATCTGGGTAGGGTCCAGTGTCTGTAGGTTTCTTATATGATTGTTTATCAGATCCATGATAATTCTTTCCATAGCCTTGCATATGAGACTAGTCAGACTTATGGGTCTATAGTTCTCTGGGTCTGTGAAAGCACCCCCCCCCCCCACACACACACCTTGTGTTGAAGGCTAACAGTTGCAGTCCTCTATTTGTTAGGCATGAAGCTCGTCTGGAGGCAGTGGTTAAACAGAGGTTCTAATGGGTCTGGCAGGTCATTTTTCATTCTGTTCAGGAGGCATCCTGGGATATTATTAGGGTCTATTGAAGCAGTATTCTTGGCCTTAGAGAGCGCAGTGAGGACCTGCGCCATAGTGATAGTTGGTAGAGAAATGGTGGAAGGTATTTTCAGAGGGGTGACTGGGGGGAATAGGGAGTTAAAATTTAAGATAAATGTATTAGTCAGCAGATTTGCTGTATCTAGTGGCTCCATATAAGTGGCTCCATTTATCATTAGTTCAGCACATTGTTGGGTGTTGCTTTTATGGTTGTAAATATAACTAAAGAAATCCTTATGATTGTAATTAGCTTGGAAGACTATTTCTATCTCATATTTGGTTTTGGTGAACTTGATTAGTTCCCTGAGTGGCTTAATATGATTGATTAGGGAGTTTTTACCCTGCTGGGCAATGTCCTTTGTTTTTGGACATGATATCCCTTCTTTTGTTGTACAGCCTATTTATACTGGGATTTCAGAAGGGTGGCTTGTTCTTGGAGGTTGCCCTATGTTTATTTTGGGTAGGCACAGCTGTCTCTGTGCAGCTATTTACATGATTGTACACATTCTTTGTGAACAATTTCACATAGGCAGCTGTGTTCTTAGTGTTGGGGTGGGGTGGGGGGCTTGGCAATTTGCTAGACTGCTGCTTATTAGGAGGTGGTTTGCCCTGGAATAGATTTTAAATGCTAGATAGGGGTATGGCCTTAATATTTATTTCAAAGGAAACAGCTTTGTGGTCCACCCTGACCAATGAGGAGTTTACACTGGAGGATGCAGCATTCCCCTATGTTTGTGAGGACCAGATCAAGGATATCTGTGCCCCTGATGGACATGCAGGCTATATATTCAAAGGTGTTTGTGATAACAAATTCCAGGAATCTCTAGGCTTATATCTCTGAGGTAGTGTGTGATTCCCATTTGTCTTGGGGTAGTTAAACTCACCAATGAATGTTGTATTGGCTTAAATGGGGAGTGTCTCTAATACATTTAGGTACATGGTATGGGCTTCCTGGGTCATGGAGGGGGACCTATAACCTGGAAGGCTGTAGTATGGGACTTTACTTATCATAAGTTGAATGTTGAGAAGCTAAACTATGTCATGCTGTTTTACCAGCCTTGAAATGTATTCTTATTTGTTGTAAATTGAGACTCCTCCACCTTTAGACCCTGCTTGTGTAGTGGCTAGTTCAAATGTGTGGAAAACATTATAGCCTTACATTGCCAGGATGCCTCACTGGCTTTAAACAAAATTTCTGTAACTGCACAGATGTTTATATTTTCCAGGATGAGAAGAGCTTAAATGAGTGGAGTTTTCTGTTTAGATCCTGGCATTGAGCAGTAACAACTTTTGATTATTTTGAGTTGGTTTTGTTATGTCGGTAGGTTTATCAGGCTGGCACTGCTTAAAAAGGCACTATGAGGAGGACGAGGTTTTAGCCAATATTCAAAAATCTAAGGGGAGACAGGTGCAGATCATCAGCAGTGTGGTCTGTCTATAATCTTCTCCCAGGTAGACAAATATTTTATCGCCATGAAGTGACTGGAAGCATACCTATTGCCATGCCTTTGGAGGAACAGAAAGGGAGCATATGATTTTTACTTTTTATGTAAAAATGATCTCAAAATGTAACAGCTAGCAGACAAATGGGTTGTGCAGGGATGCAATGGTTAGTCTTATTACATCACAGTTCTTGGTGTATTTGCTCAGTTGCTGGTTGGATTTTCTTCTGTGCACAATCTATATACTCTTCCTGTTCCCACACAGGTTTTCACAGGATCTCTGGTTTGTTTTCACATCCGAAGGCATACTTCTGATCTTTGCCCAAATGGGATTGTCAACCAGCTACACTGGAAAATATCCATGCCAAAGGTTTGTATTAAAGACAAAAACTTTAATGGAATGGCCATATATGAAACAAGCAAACGTTAAGCACTTTATAATTAAAACTTTGTGTGCTTTCATTTCTACCATAAATGGTCATTAAGTGCTTAACGTTTGCTTGTTTCATATTTCTCAGAATAAAACAGCCAAAAAAAAAAAAAGTTGCAAATTTTTATTTAGACGTTCAGTAAGCACTTTTCTCTTGCTCCCCAAGACATCTTCAGACCGAATCAAACAAGCAAATATAACTCTTGTAAGTCACATGAATCAATTATTCAATTAACGTTTAATACCTTTTCTTTTTAAATAAACCTTAACATTTTCTTTTTTGTTAAACCCAGATGGGTAACATGCATTTAATTTCATCTGCCTCAAATATTCCCTCCAATCCAGTTTGTCTTCAGCATTAAACATGTTTTCAAAACCTTATACCTGATTTAAAAGTGCAAACTTAAAATCTGTCTTACAATTATCTATTTTTAATGTTTACTAAGTGCATCCTTATCATCACCAGCTGATATAGCATACTTATGCTCATATATGCTTTGATATAGCTGCTGGGTGGTTCGAACAACATAAAATGCAGTGCAGGTGTTGCAAAGTACTAAATACACTACAGATTTACATTTGCATGAAAAACAACCTCTAATTTTGACATATATTCACCATTAAGTCAACAATCCCTGGCTATAAATAATGACAAGAACTACAAATGAAGCATTTAAGCATTCCAGTTTTGGTAAAGCTAACATTAGATGTACTTAACTTAGACTGGAAAACATTTAAAAGTTTGGCCCCTTTTTGAACAAATAAAGGTTTGTCTCCTACTATTTCTTTGCTTCATAGATAAGCAAATACGTCCGGTACTTAACAATGTAGTCACTGTGCTTAATGATACACAGCAATTTTTAAATTACCTATATGCATTTATTTAAGACAATGATGCTGACCTGAATGACTGTTTGCTAGTTACCCTGGATACGAAGTCATTGTTCACCTGCATTCCCAGTCTAGAAGGCATTAGCATGATTCAGTCCTTTCTAACTTTACATAGTGATTTAGATATCAAACAGATCGATTTGATATGCCTTTTTCTTGAGGTTGAAGTAGAAAATAATATTTTCATGTTTCGGGGAAATTACTATTTACAAAAAGGTGGCATAGCTATAGGCACTTCCTGTGCAAAGAGCTACGCCAACATGGTACTAGCTAGATGGAAAAAAGAGTGTGTGTTTAATAGCCCATACAAAGGTTCTCTCTTATTCTATAGGAGGTTTGTTGATGATGTGGCTTTGGTTTGGTTAGGTAACGAGTCACAGCTAGCTGACTTCATCGATTATTTAAATAATACTACTTCTTTCCTGCATTTTACTTCACATGCATCCAAGAAAGAGGTTCTATTTTAGATGTTCTTGTTCAAAAAGACAGTATGGGGAATTTTGTTACTAGACTTTATCAAAAATCATGCAGGAAAAACACATTGATTCAGCGTAGTAATATGCATCCTCCCCATGTTTACAGGAATGTCCTGAAAGGTCAAGGGATGAGAGTCTCACTGCTCAACAACACTCAAGAGGGTTTTTGAACTGACCTTGAATCACTATCTTTTGACTTTATGGCCAGAGGGTATAGTAACAGAGAAATAAGTGGAATGGTAGAAGAAGTAAGTAAATTAAGGGCTAACACTGCTTCCCCTGATTTCTCCGGAAAATTGTAACAAGATTTTTGTCAGTAGAAGTTTAGTACTGCCTTATGCTAGTGATTTTAGACAGGTTAGACATGTAATAGATTCTAACTGGAACATCCTCACTACAGATGACAGGATTAAGGGTATAGTGGGTGTTTCCCCTTTTTATACATATAATAGGTTCATAGGTTCATAGGTTCATACTAGGCTATCTGCCCTGAGGCAATTATAAGCCTAGCCCGATTCTGTATGGCTTACGCCACCCCTTGATTTGTGTATACTGTGCCCTTTTTAAGGTTTAGTTTACTGTGCCTCTGTCTAATAGTGACACGGGAGTAATCCCTGGGACAAACCTACGATCCCCCATCCACCTATCGAGATTCTTCTTGAAGAGATTCAGTGAGGTGCTCTGCCTCACATGAACTGGAATTCTATTCCAGAGCGAAGGGAGCCTCTGGGTTATGAACCTGTCCCTCCAGCAAGTTCTATTTATTTCTGTGCTGAGGTTCAAGTCCCTCAAGCGTGTGGCTCTAAGGGATTTAGATTTACTGAGGTGGAGCATGTCCATTAATTCTGGATTTGACATAGCTTTGTATGTCAGGCATAGATCGCCTCAAAGTAGGCGGTATGCAACTGAGTAGAGCTGGAGTTTTTAACCGAGCAGCATATGGCATCTGTTTGAGACCCTTGATCCTCTTGGTGAGATACTTTTGGGGTCTTTCTAATTGCTGCAGGTGTCGGGTAAGGTACATCCCAAAAGGGGCATTGTATTCTATGATGGGCCTGATGAGGGATGAATAAAGGGCACGATTACCTTTCTTGATCTAGATGTGAAACCCTTCGTGATGAGGTGGGCTATGTAGAAGGTCTTTCTAACCACTTTGGCAATGTGGTTTTCAAAGGAGAGATTGCTATCAACTTGGGTCCCCAGGTCCCTAATAACTTTCTCTGTACTTAATGGGTTTCCGCCTATGTGGTAATTTGTGGGCACATTGTTTTTGCCAAAGGGTATGACTATACATTTTTGGCATTTAGCTTTAAACCATGGTGCTGGCACCAGTTATCTGTCTCTGTGAGACCTTTTTGAAGGATGTTTGTGTCAGCTGGAGAGTTGATTATGGCGCCCAGTTTGTAGTCGTCTGAGAACTTGGTGAGCCATAGTCCTCCCACATTTGCCTGTACCTCGGAAAAGTATATACCGAACAAGAGTGGTCCCAGGACAGAACCCTGTGGGACGCCACTTGTGACTGGTTTCGAGTCTGACATGGCTCCAGCAACTCTCACTCTGTGGGTTCTGTCTTTGAGCCAGTTTGCGACCCATCTTGTGACATAGGGGTTTATATTTAAGCTGGATAGCTTATCTATGATGCCCGAGTGGGGTATTGTGTCAAATGCCTTTGCAAGGTCCAGATAGGCTGTGTGGACTACCTTCCCTTCATCTATGGCTTTGGTAACTGTTTTGAAGAAGTCAACCAGGTTCAAAAGGCAGGATCTGCCCTTGACAAAGCCGAACTGGGTAGGATCTAGTGTCTGTAGGTCCCCACGGTCTTTGTTTATGAGCTCCATGATGATCCTCTCCATAGCCTTGCAGACTAAGCTAGTCAGGCTTATGGGGCGATAGTTTCCAGGGTCTGTAGAGGCTCCACCTTTGTGGAGTGGGACCACTGCTGCTGTACGCCATTCTGTGGGCACATATCCTGTAATGAGGCTGAGATTGTATAGCTGTTTTATTTGAGGGATTAGTTCCTCTTGGAGTTCATGTAGGACGCAACCTGGGACGCCATCTGGTCCCATGGAAGAAGTGTTTTTTGCTTTGGAGAGGGCAGCCTTCACCTGAGCATCAGAGATGTTTGGGAGGCAGCCCTCTGCTGGAATAGATACTTGCTCTTTTGGGGGGGAGGGGGTGGAGAAGTTTGCACAGAACCTGTCTGCCAGGATATTGGTGATGTCTGTGGGTTCAGTGTATTTTTTGTCATTTAGAATCAACTCAGAACAAGTCTGGGAGTTGCATCCCAGGTTTCTAACATAACTGTAAAAAGCCTTATGATTGTCTTTGGTGTCCTGTGCAATTTTTCTCTCGAAGCTGGCCTTGGAGGATTTTATGAGGGATCGTAATTTTTTGCTAGTACTGATCAGAGATGCCTTCCCTATTAGGGATTTTGCTCTATCATGTAGTAGCTTCCTCCTTCTGTTGTACAGTTTATTTATGGCAGGGGTCCACCAGACTGGACTCCTGCCTTTGGATGATTGGGTCTTGGTTTTGTTTGGGATAGCATGATCCATGCATTCCTGGAGATGTCCGTAGAATGTGTTTATATAGGATTCTGCAGTTTGGGCCATAGTTTCCACTGGCCCTGGGGCCTTGAAGGATTCCACTTCAGTTTTGAGAAGTGATAAGTTCGCTTTTGAGAAGTTTTTCACTGTGGTTTTCTGGGCTGGGGGTGGGGTCGGGATGTGGACATCCAGTGAAATTAATTTATGGTCTGATCTTACCAATGAGGGATATACTTCTGGTGTGGAGCATAGAGTCCCCATGTTGGTAATGATCAGGTCTAGTATGTTGTCCCCTCTTGTGGGAGTGGTGACTAGTTGTTCCATAGCATTTGAGTCTATAATTTCCAGGAACCTTTGGGCTAAGGTGCTGGGGCTTGAGTAGTGCTCCCAGTCAATGTTTGGGTAGTTGAAGTCACCCAATATAATGGTGTTTGGAGAGATCTTCATGTTCTCCAATGTTTTCTGGAAAGCCGAGTGGGATTCCTGACTTTGAGAGGGTGGTCTGTAGGATGCTATAAACTGAAAAGCAGTCTTGCCCACTGTTAGTTGCACATGGATGGTCTCCGATACGTGCAATGCCACTAACCTGGAGGTGTGGATATCCTTGATAAATATGGAAACTCCCCCTCCTTTTGTGGTTCGGTCTGGGTTTTGGGGTCGAAAAGCATGATATGAGGTATAGCCTGGTAGTGCTGGGGTGCTCTCTGGAGCCTTGAACCAGGTTTCTGTCACTGCACAGATATCGATGTTCTCCATACTGAGGAGAGCTTCGAGTGCGTGCATCTTGAGGTTAAGACTTCTGGCGTTTAGCAGCATTACCCTTAGTTTCTTGTTCCTTGTGCTGTCTATGGGGGTGGGCTTGACTTTTGAGCCTTGCCTAAAAAAGGCACTATGGGGGTGGCAAGAGCCTTTGCCAATATCTGAAAACCCAGTGGTGACAGGTGCAAGCCGCCCCTAGCGAAGCAACGTGGCTTGTCGAGCATGTCATCCCAGGCTGACAGACACTGGATCCCCTTTGAATGACACCAACATTTTAGCCAATTGTTAAAATCAATCATTTTGTCTTTGTACTGTGGCATCATTCTAGGTGAGGGTAAGATGCTGCTCAAGGTCAGGGTCATACCAGCCTGGGCTACATGATCAGAGAGCTCCTCTATGTCTCTTTTCATGTAGTCCAGGGAGGTGCGTCTCAGGTCATTCACACCAGCATGTACAATGACTGAGTCATATTTGTATTTGCTTTGGAGTGACCTGAGTGCTTGCGTTATGTGTCGGATCCTAGCACCCGACAGGCAGCTCACCGTGACCTTCTCTTTATTCAGCCTGGTGAGCGGGACATCAGTGTGTCTGACAATAGAGTCACCTATTACAAGAGTATCAGGTGTGTTATTCAGCCTTAAGGGCTGTGGCTGCTTGGCACACTGACTTTGTGGTCTATGTGTTGTGTGTGTTTTGTTTTGAGGTAGCGTTTGCTTGGATGTCTGCTTTGGAGGTCTCTGTTGCTTAGGTAAATTTTTATTTAGAGCCTCCGAGTATGTTTTTGTGTATTTATGTGTTTGGTTCGCTGATGTGGTGGGACTATGTGATACTGGAATTGTGTTGTGTGAGGTTACCTTCTCCTCCTGACTGGTTACACCAGTTTTGAGATGAGAGAGCTCAGCCTCCAGTTTGGCTAAATAGTTGCATCTCTCACATATATTTGAACCTGTTTGGAGGAGGAGAGGGTTGTCCGTGTACATGAGACAGTTGTAACATTGCCTCAAAATTCCCAGATTCACCAGCTGGACTGGAGAGGAAACCATTGACTGACCTTTGGACATGCTAGAGTAATATAGGGAAACTGAATTTAAGATGGACCAATAGGGGACAGGGTAATCGTAGAGAGTATAAGAGTAAGTAGTGCTTATGGTTTAATAGTGCTAACTTGTAGGATTACTTAATTGGACCAGTGAAGGGCCTTAGAATGAGAATATGGTGTTTAAATTGAGAGATAGAGCAGTTCTAATGGAAAAAGTGAATTGCAGACTTTGTGGAGCCAGGAATAGTTTAAACCCAATTAGGCGGCGCTGCTCGCTGTTGCGCTATGCTCAAAAATGCGCAAAACCGCGCAAAAGAGGGTTTTAAGAGAGGAAGACGAAGGAGTTTTGGAATTGACCCAAAATGGCCAATAAAACTACAGTTTCAAGTCAGTAACCACTCCCACAGGGGCAGGCAGGCTGCTCAATGTTTTTCACTGCCACTGATCAACAGAGAGACTTCCCTTTAGCCCAAGCAAAAAATGGCCTCACAGAAACTTACAAACAGTTCAAGAACAGCAAGCCTGTAACTGAACTTTTTTAAATCTCAGAAAAGTGGGAAAAAAGCAAGATTTTTTTTTTGTTTTTTTTTGTCTTTTTCAGAGATAGCAGAGGTTCACAAGTATTAACAAGTTATAATAGTGCAGTAAATGACCCCACACAAGAGTGCTAGGCCAAAGACAGATAAAATGCAAGTTTTGAGAAAAAAACGATTTTAAAAATAAGTGCAAACAGGAAATTCAGTAAACAGCTTTAGGTTGTGCTCTACAGTTACTAATGCAGAAATCAAATTTAACAAGCCAGAAAATGCTCAAAATAGGCGGCTATGCAGAAAAGCTTAGCAAATAAACAGAGGAAAAATACTTAAAGTCTCAAAAGTGGCTCCTTTCTTCCCTCAGTGTTTTCTCCTCTTGGTGGGTGCTTCACCAACAGCCAACAAGCCTGAAAAGATGCCAAAACCATGAGGCAACCAGGTTTTAAAAGAGGAAGATGAAGGAGTTTTGGAATTGACCCAAAATGGCCAATAAAACTACAGTTTCAAATCAGTAACCACTCCCACAGGGGCAGGCAGGCTGCTCAATGTTTTTCACTGCCACTGATCAACAGAGAGACTTCCCTTTAGCCCAAGCAAAAAATGGCCTCACAGAAAATTACAAAAGTTCAAGAACAGCAAGCCTGTAACTGAACTTTTTTAAATCTCAGAAAAGTGGGAAAAAAGCAAGAACAAAAAGTCTTTAAAAAGACGGCTCTGCCATAGGGAGTCCAAATTGTGTCAGGAAGACAGTTCAGGTAGGCATTTACCTTTTGGTACCTTTCCATGTGGTGGATGTAAATATTGTCCTTTTATAGAAATGTCAAATCTGTTAATACATCCTGCTTCTAAACAAAGATTTTTTTTTAAGGTACATGCACATTGTAAAACTAGAAACTGTCTATTTAGCAACATGCATAGCGTATGAAAGTTTCTATCTAGGAAAAACTAATAGAATGTTTTATGAAAGAATACGTGAACATAAATATGCTATCAGGAGATGTGATTTAACCAATGGTCTAGCTAAACATGTGCATGAGTCAGGACCTTCACATCGTTTTATGTTTAAGGTGTAGAAACTATGTTTAAAGGACAATGTGGAGGTCATTTAAAAAATTATACTGAAGAAAGGGAATTGTATTGGATTCTTAAATTCTGTGCTGATAGAAAACTGGGTATTGATGACAACGTGTCTTTAAGACTGGTTTTAAAATCAAGGGATTTGGATAAGTAATTGCTATAAGCAAAATGATTGGCTTGTTTTTACTTGCTATGTGTTTAAAAGTTGGTTTTGCTACATTTTTAACATGTCTGAAGAAAAACTCTGTTTGAAAGCTGTTACATATTTTATTAAATATCAGTGTTTGCTAAGCCTTGGCTCTGGGATTCCTTTGTTATTTGGCTGATATTTTAAAATCTCATCAAATAAATCAGCATTACTCCTCCAAATTAAAAAGACATAAATAAAACATTTATAAAATATAATATTACTATAATACACACTTTGAAAAGCAAAAGCTTTTCCCCATTCATGCATAAACACATTGGCATAACTGGGGGCCATGGCTGCCCCCACAGCCACTCCATTTGTCTGTTGATAAAAGTTAGAACTGAATTAAAAAAAGTTGTAACCTAAAATAATATCCAACATTTCCATTATTATATGCAATTTATTTGTGGAAAAAAAGCTTAGAACTAATTAATTATAATCATTGCTACATCCGTACCCACATCATTGGGAATGACAGTGTGGAGAGAGTGAATGTCCAAAGTGACTAACAAATCTGTTTTTAACACCGACACACTGTCAATTTTACACATGAAGTCAAAAGTGTCCTTAATATAGAAGATGCTTTCAATCACTTACAAACTAGTCTCTACAGCTAGATACCAATCTTCTATTACATTTGCACAATATTGGAGAGACAAAAACCCTGACCTGACAGACGCTCATCTATCCCAAGCAATTAATCACACAAACAGTTTTTGTCCCTTTTAAGAAACTATTATATACCCAGTTAATGATTACTAATAATGCCTACTATACTCCAAAATGTTTAAACTCTTATTTTCCTAACACTTCACTCTTCTGCTCTTTCTGCCACACAATTAAAGCTGACCTCCGACACATTCTATGGTACTGTAAATATGCTTAGAATGTATGGAATTCCCTAAGGATCAAACTTAAAACAATGGGCTATGGCAAATCCACACTCCCTGGGAATTTGCTATACTTCATATATGCCATGAGGACATAACCTCTACTGATCTCAGGATACAGATTGCTCTCTTCATGTTAATCAAGCTCTATACTACACAGAACTGGTTAGATCAATCAAAACTAGATTGGGGCAACTTTAAGAACATGGCATCTAAGTATATCTTATCTCATAAACTAACCACTAACAATGTGAATAAATGCCTGAAATAGCTCAGGTTCTGGAGTATAACCCTTGACTGCATCTTAATGTGGCAAATGATGTTTTTCTATAGTCATTGTCCTTTAGTAGTATTGCCACCAGTCTCCTCCTCATCAGAGTCTTCCTCTGCTGTATTCTCTAATGGTTACATGTATATAAGATGCATACAAAGATGAGAACTATCACATCTTTGTTAAATGTAATTAGAATCCTATTATAGTATAGCACTAGTTGTAAATAGTTGTAAATAGAAGATGTCTTTTTTGTGTGTTTTTTCTTTTTTTCTTTCTCTGTTGGTTTTTCCTGTATTCTATAACACTGTATAGTTATCTAATACATTCTATGTGCAAAAAGCTACATTGTACATTAACAATGTTAATATTGTCATATTTCTCCTATGTCTGTTCATCTCGTTCTGATGTCCTTTTATGTCGCTCTTCATATTGAGATAAGGAATTTTAAAGATTCTTCTTCTTTCGGCTGCTCCCGTTAGGGGTCGCCACAGCAGATCAACTGTTTCCATTTCTTCCTGTCCTCTGCATCTTGCTCTGTCACAGCAACCACCTGCATGTCCTCTCTCACCACATCCATAAACCTTATCTTAGGCCTTCCTCTTTTCCTGTTACCTGACAGCTTCATCTTTAGCATCTTTTTCCCAATATACTCTGCATCCCTCCTCAGCACATGTCCAAACCAACGTAATCTTGCCTCTCTGGCTTTGTCTCTAAACCTTCCAACCTGGGCTGACTCTCTAATATACTTATTCCTAATCCTGTCCATCCTCGTCACACCCAGTGCAAATCTTAACATCTTCAACTCTGCCACATCAAGCTCTGACTCCTGCCTTATTGTCAATGCCTGTGTCTCCAACCCACATAACATAGCTGGTCTCACTACCCTCTTGAAGACCTTCCATTTCACTCTTACTGGTACTCATTTGTCACAAATCACTCCTGACACTCTTCTCCACCCACTCCATCCTGCCTGTACTCTCTTCTTCACCTCTCTTCCACACTCACCATTACTCTGAACTGTTGATCCCAAGTATTTAAACTCATCCACCTTTGCCACCTCTACTCCCTGCATCCTCACCATTCCTCTATCCTCCCTCTCATTCACACACATATATTCTGTCTTAGTCCTGCTGACCTTCATTCCTCTTCTCTCTAGGGCATATCTCCACCTCTCCAGGGTCTCCACCACCTGTTCCCTACTCTCACTACAGATCATAATGTCATCTGCAAACATCATAGTCCACAGGGACTCCTGTCTGATCTCGTCTGTCAACCTGTCCATCACCATTGCGAATAAGAAAGGGCTCAGAGCTGATCCTTGATGTAATCCCACCTCCACCTTAAACGCATCCATCAGTCCCACCGCAGACCTTACCACTGTCACACTACCCTCGTACATATCCTGTACCACTCTTGCATACTTTTCTGACACTCCCAACTTCCTCATCCAATACCACAACTCCTCTCTAGGCACCCTGTCATATGCTTTCTCTAAATCCACAAAGACACAATGCAACTCCTTCTGACCTTCTCTGTACTTCTCCATCAACACTCTCAGAGCAAACATCGCATCTGTAGTGCTCTTTCCTGGCATGAAACCATACTGCTGATCACTAATCATCACCTCTCTTCTTAACCTAGCTTCCACTACTCTTTCCCATAACTTCATGCTGTGACTGATCAATTTAATCCCTCTGTAGTTACTACAGCTCTGCACATCATCCTTATTCTTAAAAATCGGTACCAAAACACTTTTTCTCCATTCCGCAGGCATCCACTCACTTTCCAAGATTTCATTAAACAATCTAGTTAAAAACTGCACTGCCATTTCACCTAAACACCTCCATGCTTTCACAGGTATGTCATCTGGACCAACAGCCTTTTCATTCTTCATCCTCTTCATAGCTATCCTTACTTCCTCCTTGCTAATCCACTGCACTTCATGATTCACTATCCGCACATCATCCAACCTTCTCTCCCTCTCATTCTCTTCATTCATCAGCCCCTCAAAGTACTCTTTCCATCTGCTCAACACACACTCCTCGCTTGTGAGTATGTTTCCCTCATTATCCTTTAAAACCCTTACCTGCTGCATATCTTTCCTAGCTCGATCCCTCTGTCTAGCCAATCGGTACAGGTCATTTTCTCCCTCCTTAGTGTCCAACCTTTCATACAACTCTTCATATGCCTTATCCTTAGCCTTCACCACCTCTCTCTTTGCCATGCACCTCATCTCCTTATACTCCTGTCTACTTTCTTCATCTCTCTGACAATCCCACTTCTTCTTTGCCATCCTCTTTCTCTGTATACTCTCCTGTACTTCTTCATTTCACCACCAGGTCTCCTTGTCCTCCTTCCTCTGTCCAGATGTCATCCCAAGCGCCTTTCTAGCCATCTCTCTTACTAGCTCTGCTGTAGTTACCCAGATATTCAGTAACTCTTCACTGTCACCCAGTGCCTGTCTTAACTCTTCCCTGAACTCCACCTCACAATTACTCTTTTTCAATTTCCACCATTTGATCCTTGGTGCTGCCCTCACACTCATCCTCCTCTTTTTGATCACCAATGTCATCCTACAAACCACCATCTTATGCTGCCTAACTACACTTTCCCCTGCCACCACTTTACAGTCTCCAATCTCCTTCAGACTGGCCCTTCTACATAAGATATAATCCACTTGTGTGCACCTTCCTCCACTCTTGTATGTCACCCTATGCTCCTCCCTCTTGTTAAAATACATATTCATCACAGCCATGTCCATCCTTTTTGCAAAATCCACTACCATCTGACCTTCTGCATTCCTTTGCTTAAAACAATACCTACCCATCATTTCCTCATCCCCTCTGTTCCCTTCACCAACATGCCCATTAAAATCTGCTCCAATCACCAGTCTCTCACCCTTGGGTACAGTCATCACCACTTCATCCAACTCACTCCAAAATTTTTCTTTCTCATCCATCGCACACCCAACTTGTGGAGCATATGCACTAACAACATTCATCATTACACCATCAATTTCCAGCTTCATAAACATCACGCTATCCGATACTCTTTTCACCTCCAAAACACTCTTAGCATATTGTTCCTTCAGGATAACCCCTATGCCATTTCTACTCCCATCCACACCATGATAAAACAATTTGCACCCACCTCCAATACACCTAGCCTTGCTCCCCTTCCATTTGGTCTCTTGTACACACAATATACCAACCTTCCTTCGGTCCATCATATCAGCTACCTCTCTCCCTATACCAGTCATATTGCCAACATTCAAAGTTCTGACCCTCACTATCATAGTCCTAGCCTTTACTTGCCTTCGGGCATGCCTTCTCCCTCTGCTCCTCCTTCAGCCAACAGCAGCCCAATTTCCGCCAGCACCCTGTTGGCCAACAGTACTGTTGGCGGTCGTTGTTAACCCAGGCCTCGACCAATCTGGTATGTATATCTGTACTGTTGTCCGCATGTATGATTTGGCAATATTTTATGCCGGATGCCCTACCTGACACAACCCTCCCTATTTATCCGGGCTTGGGACCGGCACAAAGAAATGCACTGGCTTGTACATCCCCATTGGCTGGGGATAAATACAATTTAAATTTATGGGGATAAAATAATGAATTTTAAAGATACTTATCTATTACTAGAATGAACAGTTGCTTCATCTAACTTTGTAAATGCTTTACTTTCAATGTATTATCATCTGTTACTGTGTATTGTATTTTACAATTTGCCTAATGTAACAACAAAAAATAAAAACAACAATTTGAAAAAAAAGTGTCCTTAATATAAGGTTCACTTATTTTGACTACTTTTTGCAAATATTTGTCCACATAAACAGCCACAGCTTCTGTTTTGCTTTTATTACTGCCAACAAAGTTCGCAGATGACTGCAAACTAGGAGCCAGTCAGGGGGCTCGCTGAGACAGATGCCTGGTGTCAGAGCCATGGCCTCAAGCTCAATGCCAAAAAGTGCAGTGTCATTCCCTTTGGTAAAAACTCTGTACCCATGAACTACCACATAGGCAGCAATCTACTTAACACCGAATGTGTGATAAGAGACCTTGGGACCCAGGTGAACAGTAGTCTCTCCTTTGATAGTCACATCGCCACAGTAGTCAGGAAGTCCTTCTACATGGCACACCTCATCATAAAAGGGCTCTCATCCAGGAAAAAAAGAGATCATTGTTCCCCTCTACTCGACACTCATTAGACCCATTATAGAGTACAACGCCCCTTTTGGAATGTACCTCACAAGACATCTGCAGCAGCTGGAAAGGCCACAGAAGTACCTCACAAAGAGGATTACTGGCTTCAAACAAATGCCCTACACTGACCGCCTCAAAAAACTCCAGCTTTACTCCGTAGCATATCGCCTACTCTGAGGTGATCTCTGCCTAACATATAAAGCTATGTCAAACCCAGAGCTGTTGGACATGCTACATCTAAAGAAATCCCTCTGAGCTACATGCTCTAGGGACCTAAACCTTGTCACCACAATAAACAAGACATGCTGGAGGGATAGATTCCTGTCCCAGAGACTTCCTATACTCTGGAACAGGCTACCCATCTATGTCAAGCAAAGTTCTTCATTAGTACTCTTCAAGAAAAATCTTGATGAATGGATGGGAAATAGAAAATACACCCCAGGGATCACTTCTGTGTCTCTGCTCGACAGTGGCACAGGAAAATAACTTTCTTGGGTGGCGTAAGCCAGGGAACCTTGTTGGCTAGGCTTACGTAGGCCCTTGGGCCGATAGCCTAGTACCTACCTATGAACCTATGAACCTATGAACGATGGGTCTAAGTGGGAGGTTGTCTAGAACTTTGGGAATTTTTGACAATCTAAAGATTCTACTAATTCTGGGATTTTCATTTCTCAGAAAACTACCAATTTTACTATTTATTTATTTATTTATTTTATTTTACATTTGTTGACTGGGATAGTCTAACTGGATTTATGTCCATTTTCAGTAGAGTCCCGAGGAGATAAGCTCCAAGAGATTACTAGACTACTAACATACAGGTACTAGTTGTTATATAGTTAAATACTACAAATTTTAAACAGTTCAGGAATCTTCACAGTTTATACAAAAAACATGTTACAAGCATTAGATAAGATATTTTAGACTATATGTACAAGACTTCATTAGTAACTAGAAAGTATTTGTTAAACAAATGCATACTTCAAGTTTCAACAGTTCAGCAATGCTCACAGTTTAAACAATACTTGTTGCCTGCCCTAGGTAGGATGCTTTAGAATTATATGCAGAAGAATTTAACTCGGTATTTAAATTATCTCTATTAGGAAAATATATGTTTTTGCTAAGGATAGGCCTTGATCTAAAAAGACACAGAGCAGGAATTAGGTCTTAAAAGAGGGTATTTGGGATATAGTATGAGATTAGTCTGGATTTGTACAGGGACATAACCAATGGGTTTTAAGATAGAGTTTCAGATTGTGTTTAAAAAGTGTAAATGAAGACAGTGATGTAAGTTCATGGGGGAGTTGGCTCCAATACTTTCCAACTGCATTTGAGAACAGAGCATTTCCTGCCATGTTATTAGCTTTACATGTTGATACAAGTAGTTTATTAGATGGGCATAAAGTTGAAAGGTTCTTATATTGGGTAATGAGACTAGCAAGTATTGGGGTATTGGTAGGTTGGAAAAGGGTTTTGTGCGCAATGGTGAGTTGTTTAAAGTGAATCTGATTCAGAAGCTTTAACCAGCCTAATTGTTTCAGATTATGGCAATGATGGGTCCTAAAGGAGGAAGCAGTAGCAAATCTGGCAATGCTATTGTAAGCTTTGGCTAGCTTGTTAAGGTTATTTTTGACACGTTAGTATATATGGAAGAAATATAAAGAAGTGTGGAGATAAGGTGGGAATAGGCAATAGTGGTTCTGGCTAGTGGGGAGAGAAAGGGTTTTATTCTATAGAGGGAGCCTAGTTTCCTGTTGACTGTTTTTATGGTATTGTTGATATGGATTTCAAAGTTCAGGTTGTTATCAATGGTTACCCCTAGAAGTTTAGTTGTTGGATTGGGAGATTTGAGTGTACCATTACTGGATAAGACTGAAAAGTTAATTGGGAGTGATTTACGGGTAGGAGTGAAGAGGAGGAGTTTGTTTTTTTTGGGGGGGTTCAAGAGGAGGCAGCGTTGTAGAAACCAATTTTCTGTTTTATTGAACATTGTCTGAGTTCCATGCCCCCCTCACGCTCCATAAGAACTAGATGCAAAGCAGCCCCATGGCTCACTAAAGAAACCAGACAACAAATCCTACAAAGAAATAAAATCTGGTCCAAATGGAGAAACACCAAAGACCCAATTGATCAGCAGCACTTTAGACAACTAAGAAATGCCACCAAAAAATCAATACTTCAGGATAAAAAAAATTATTTCTTCAAACTCTAACAAAATCACCATAGTCAACCCCAAAGCTTCTGGTCAGGTATAAATAAACTCTTACATCCAGGACACTCCAAAACACCCACCCCATCTGGTCTCTCCCAAAACTCTCCAAATGAGATTGCTGATGCTTTCAACAGCTTTTTTACTGAAACTGTCCAATCTCTAGCTAACTCCCTACCACCTCTCAGCCCTACCCTATCGTCCTCCCCCACTACCTTACCAGCTACCTTTCACTTAAAACCTATTCCTACAGCCCTCATCCATACTCTGCTTCATAAACTCAAACCCTGTACACTCTCAGCCGATCTCCTACCACCTGAATACCTTCAAACTGCTGCTAAAGCTCTTGCCTACCCCATCTCTATTCTAATTAATAGAACCATAACTGAAGGCTCCATTCCTTCACTTTGGAAAATCTCTCACATAATCCCACTTCACAAAGGAGGGAACTCAACTGAACTCTCCAACTTTCGGCCCATAGCCCTACTATCACCACTAGCCAAAATTATGGAAAAATGTATCCACAAACAAATTCTTGACCACATTCTCCAATATAACCTTCTAGCTTGACTGTCAACATGGTTTTAGACCATTCCACAGTACCACCACTACTCTCCTATCCTTTACAGACTGTATTAATAAACATCGTAACAATAATATGCTCTCCTCTGCTCTGTTCATTGATCTCCCTAAAGCTTTTGATATGGTCAACCATCAATTACTACTCAATACACTCAACTCATTCTCACTTGACACACAGGCATTACAGTGGTTCAAATCCTATATGCACAATAGACAGCAAGCTGTCCTTTGGGATAATAACCTATCCAAACATCTCCCTATTACCCTTGGTGTCCCACAGGGCTCTATCCTGGGACCTCTACTCTTCTCCATATTCATTAACGACCTTTCTACTAATCTACCTCTACCTACCTGCATACAATAGGCAGATGACTCCGCTTTGATTTGTAAAGCAACCACTTTATCTGAACTCCATGCCATCACCCAATCAGTATTCAACCAAGTAGAAAACTGGTTCTAACAACATCATCTCCTCCTTAACGCCAAAAAAAAACAAACTATTACTATTTACTCCAAGTAACAAATCCACCCCACTAGACTTCTCTATTACCTCCATCGATGGTACAATCATAGCTCCTGACCCAACTACAAAACTCTTTGATGTATTGATTGACCACATCCTCAACTTTGACGCTCATATTAATGCCACCATCAAAACTGTAAACAGAAAACTTGGATCCTTATATAGGATAAAACCTTTTCTTACGCCAGAAGCCAGAACTACTATTGCCCAGACCCATCTGATCTCCACTCTCTTCTATGCCTCCCCAGTTTATACTAATCTTTCCAAAAGCAATCTAAACAAACTGTCTACTTCTTATAACAATATTGCCAGGTTTGCTACTGGGTCCTCATTTAGAACACATCACTGTCTAAACCTAAAACTTCTAGGATGGCTTGAACTAAATAACCAGCTAAAATTTCAACAAGTCTCCATTACTCATAAAATACTATACCAGCCTAGTAATACTCCTATTCTCATTAGCCTCATCTCCCCCTACACAAACCTTTCTAACCTTCACTCAGCAAATAAACTACTGGTTACCACCCAGGAATCCCACAACAAGGCAGGTGATTCTCTTTTTTCTAATTCTGTGGGGAAGATTTGGAACAAACTTCCCACTAAACTTACATCTCTTTAATCATTACCTCTCTTTAAAAATCAACTAAAATTTCACTTAAAAACACAATGGCTTTGTCCTTGTATTAACCCTGACTAACCCTCCCTCCCCACCATAACCTTTTCTATATATCTCCTCCTTAACCCACTTTGAAGTATTTAGCAATTTCATCACTCTTCCCCGTCCTAGTATCTTATTCCCATCATCATCACTGAGCATGCTCCTTACTACATATTCCTTCCTCAGTGAACTCTTATCTTCCCACCTCATACATAAACCAATCTATTTCTTTCACTATGACTATAATTACTTCCTCATGTACTCATTCTCCATAATTTCTCCTACCTCCCTGTCCTCCATAATTTCTCCTACTTCCCTGTGTTATTCACCTTTCATAACCTTTTTATACACCTTTCATAACCTTTTTATATCATTTCAAAGGCACATTCATACCCATTATACTAATATTGAATGATCTATCTTTTTCCCTTGGTCATAATACTGTATTTTACCTTATTAAACCCATTACTCAACATCTGTATATTTTTAGTTCTGTATAACTTAAGCTGATGTAGAAATTCTTATTTACTTTACATATTGCATGTATCTTTTTTGTATTGTCTTGATTTTATCTAGTTTAAAAGTGGAGCTTTTCTCCCCGGGCCTCTACTGAAAATGGACATGTATCCAGTTAGACTAGCCCGGTCAACAAATGTAAAATAAATAATAAATACAATAAATAAGTTAGAGTCTGTAGTTGGGATTGAGATTTAGCTGAGCAGATTATTGTCGAATCATCTGCTTATTGTGCACAGTTAGTTAAAGGAATAGCTAGGTTGAGGTCATTGATAAATATTGAGAAAAGGAAGGGGCCCAATATAAAGCCCTGAGGAACACCTAGGGTAACTGGGAGATGGGATGAGAGGTTGTTGTCCCATAGCACTGCTTGCTGTCTATTATCAAGGTAGGACTGGAACCATTTTATAGTCTTTGTGTCCAGAGAGAAGGATTTTAGAATATTGAGAAGTAAGTGGTGGTTGACCATGTTGAATGCTTTTGAAAGGTCGATGTGCTGAAGAGAGAAGACTGTTATTATGTTTTTTATTGATGCTGTCAGTGAAGGATAGGAGTGCAGTTGTTGTACTGTGGAAAGGCCTGAAGCCATGTTGAGATTTGGCCAGTAAATTGTTCTGGAGTAGGTGGTCTAGTAACTGTCTGTGGATGCACCTTTCCATTATTTTAGCTAATGGGGAAAGAAGAGCTATGGGACGATAGTTAGAATATTCTCTGGAGTTTCCACCCTTGTGTAGGGGAATAATGTAGGAGATTTTCCAGATGGTGGGAATAGTGCTTTCTTGTATGGTTCTGTTTATCAGCAATGATACAGGATAAGTATGACTTTGGCTGCCTTTTGCAGGTATTCAGCAGGTATCTGGTCAGCTGAGGGGGTAGTAGGTTTTAGTTTACTTAAGAGGTTGCAGATGAGGGAAGTTGGGACAGGTTGCAGGTTTAGAGTTGGGAGAGAGTTAGTTGTATTGGTTGAAAGGGCAGAGCTATCGGCTGTTAGTTGATTAGCAAGTGTTTGGATGGTCTCAGTGAAGAAGGTATTAAAAGCATTAGCAGTTTGCTTTGGATTGTCGGAATTTGATCCTATAGGGGGTGGTGTTGAGGACTGGCCTGGTTGAAGTAGTCTGTTTATGCTAGCCCAGAACTTTTGTGGATTATTTTGGTTGGTCTGTTGGAGGTGGAAGTAAACATTTTTTTTATCTTCGAGTATAGCTTTCTTAGTCTCATTTCTTTTTTGCCTGTATTGTTGTTGGTCTATGGGGTTTTTATTTGTTCTCCATAGTGACCAAACTTTATATCTCTGTTGAATTTTCTGCCTGGTTTTCTTTGTAAGCCATGGGGCAGGTTTAGATTTAATTTTGATGGAACAGTTTTGTGCATGGTGATTAAGGATTGTTAAGAATTTTGAGTTAAAGTAGTTTGTTGCTTCATCAGGTGAGAGGTATTTTATAGGTGACCAATCACATTCTCTTAGTTCAGCTTGGAAGTTATTGGGGTTAAAGTTTCTGTTGCTTCTTATTGTTTTATATATGGTTGGGTTGTGTGAGCTCCACCTTTGCCTGATTATGTAAGTGAGAGAATGGTCACTTACATCGTCAGGGAGGGTCCCTACATTATAGAGTTGTTGGTGATTATTTATTAGAATAAAGTCTAGGATGGATTCTTTGTTATTGGGTTCATTAATTCTGGTTGGGGAGTTAATTATTTGTGAGAAGCCATTAAGGTTAATATGGGAGGTTGGTGATTCAGTAGAGCAGTCCTTCCAGTCTATATTAAAGTTTCCAAGAATTATTGTCTCTTGGGGAAGTTTTGTGAAGAGTTCAGCAAGGATACCTTCCAGAGTGGTGATGTTGTTACCGGGGGGCAAGTACATGCATATTATATTTAGGGATTTGCTGGGATTGAGTTGAAATTTGGTGCTAATGATTTCTGCATTGTTTTCAGAAGAGGAACCAAGATCTAGTATAGATATTTGTAGCCCTTCTTTACAGAGGATAGCAACACCCACTGCTTTTTTTATTTTGCAGTCTTGTCTCAAGATGTTGTACCCAGATGGAATAATTTCAACATCTTGTGCAGTGGGTTTTAACCATGTTTCTGTTAAACAAAGTATATCAAAGAATGAACATCCAGGAGAGCATGGATGTGGGCAATTTTATTATTTATGCTGCGAATATTGAGGTGAGCTATATAGAGTGAGTTGAGAGATTTAGATGGGATATTTGGGGTAGTGGGAACATGAATTTGTGGTTCTGTGCTTGTTTTGTGCCCTGGTCCTGGGTTAGGATGAATGTCTCCATCTAGTAAGGAGAGGTGTAATAGTTTGTTTAAGGGATTGTGGAGGTTAAAGTAATGGTGAAGAGGTTTTTTAGGTTTTAGATAGTTGTATTTGATATGGGTCAGTCTGTGATATTTAGCAGGTAAATAGCTAGGTAAAGATGTTATATTTATGTGTTCTGGGGAGTTAATTAGAGGTATAGTACTTGTTTGTGCATTAGGGAAGTTCAGCTGTAAATATTTTGACTGTTCATATGAGATTAGCAGGTAGGTTGCTGTTAGAGAATGTAGGAGAAAGACAATGATTAGGAGCCTTAGTTGGATTTGGAAAGGTCGTGTTTGCATAGTGACTAATAAACTTACTAGTGTTCTCTAAAAGGGAGGAGTTATGCTAGGGGTGATTAGAGAGAGGTGTATGTAGAATGTTAACAAGATGACTATTGTGATTGGATTGGAGAGGAAGAGGGTGTGGTGAGGATGTATAAGCTTAGGAGTAGTAGGGGTGGGTGGGAATTGGGGTAGGGTAGAGGAGCAGAGTGAGCCCGCAGGGCGAACTGAGCAGGTAGAGACAAGAGAGGTAAGGAGCTGAAAAGAACAATCAATTGAAGCAGGGATTACAGTAGGTAGGTAACCCTAAATACTGGAATAAAGTTAAAAGAGTAGATAATAGAGCTATTTGTAGGGTGTGTGAGAGCTAACCATAAAAAGAAATAGATGTTATGGGCTACAGTTTAATAGCAAGTCTGTGGATAAAACAGTATATAGCAATGGTGTAGTACAGGTCAGGAGAAGGCTTCAAGGCCTGGAAGGGACAAGTCTGCCACCTGGTGGCCCAAATTAATTTATTGTAAGCAGGGTAAAAAAGGAGGAAGTTTAGGTTCCTAATGCAAGAAAAGGAGTAGTAGTTCTGAGTGTCTTTAAATGGTGGTAAAAGTAGATTAGACTGGTTACAGAGTGGGGAGGGAGTAAAGCTGCTGGTTTTCCTGGCTAGCGCTTTATAACCACCTAGATCTAATAATACTTTATAGGCTATACTGGCCATGATAGTATAGACACATACTTTCATGCTCCCTTTACTGAGAAAGTACAGGGATAGGTTGCTCAACTGTGAAGACTGAATGAAGGTTGGACAGGGTCCTTGTTCTTCCGGTTGTTAGCTTCTGTGTCCTAGAACAGTGTATTCAGATTAGAGAGTTTCATGCTCCCTTTACTGAGAAAGCACAGGGATAGGTTGCTCAACTGTGGAGATTGAAGGGAGTTTGGACAGGGTCCTTGTTCTTCAGGTTGTTAGTTTCTGTGTCCTAGAGCAGTGTACTCAGATTGGTGAGTTTCATGCTCCCTTTACTGAGAAAGTACAGGGATAGGTTGTTCAACTGTGGAGACTGAAGGGAGTTTGGACAGGGTCCTTGTTCTTCAAGTTGTTAGTTTCTGTGTCTTAGAGCAGTGTACTCAGATTGGAGAAATTAGCCAGGATGCTGGGCCAGGAACACACAGCAGCTGGGGGCAGTTCTATATAAAGTATAAAGTACTATTAATCATCCCACTACACATTGAATCTTCTATAAAAGAATCAGTTAACGAATATGGTCTTTTAATATCAGCAAAGGTAACAGATTTATAAAAGTTAGTGTCAGAAATTAATTCCAACATTTTAGTATTATAAACTTCTCTATCAAAAATAACAATAGCATTTCCCTTATCTACCTAAGTTATAAGAATATCTTTATTATTTATTTATTTATTTGTTTTACATTTGTTTACCAGGAAAGTCAGACTGGACACAGGTCCTTTTTCAGTGGAGGCCCAGGGAGAAAAGCTCCTAATACAGCATGTAACTTTTTCATCTGACAGTTTTGTTTACATAAGACACTTTGAATTACATAGTAACAGTATACAGAAGTACGGTAGTCTATAACAGTGTGAAAGCTGGCTACATTTACATACAGTATTACATTTCAGAGTTATAGCAGTTTATATATGGTCTACATTGTGAATGATTACATATTTAGTGTACTATGCAGATTCACAGGATCTCAAAGCAAAGGATGTAATACAAGTTAATAGAAAAGGTGGGTGAGAGGTAATGAAGTAGAAGGGAAAGGGTACATTAGTGGGTGGAGTAATGTGCTAAGTAGAGGGAGATGGTGGAGAGCAGTAGGTGGTGTAAAGATTAATCGGGGTTTTCACAATTACAGAACCAGGTTGCAGTAGGTGGGTTTTAAGCCTAAGGATGAAATACAAGTTGGCATAGGAAGGTGGGATGCGGGGTTAATGAAACTAGGATAGAAGAGGGAAGATGTACATTAGTGGGAGTAGCAAAGTGCTGGGAGAGAGGGGAGTGGTAATAGAGCAGGAGGAAGTATAAGAGGTTAATCAGGGTTGTCACAGTTACAGAGCCATGATTGCTGTAGGTAGAATTCTAAGGCCATTTTGAAGAAGGCAATGTAAGTTGTGGCTGAGATGTTGGGTGGATGGTTGTTCCAATGTTTGGCAATGGTGTTACTATGCAGGGACATACCTGCGGAATTACTGGCTTTGGTCGCATCTAATAGGAGTTTTTGATTGGATTGCAGGACTCTAGTTTCAGTGCTTGGGTATAGTAAGTTTTATAGAGCAGTGTTTTTTTCAGGGTAGTAAAGTAGTTTATGGGTTAGTATAAGATGATTGCAAAGAATGAGGTGGGAAAGTTCCAGCCAATTAAGTGTTTTAAGGGGAGTACAGTGATGTGTTCTGTGAGGGGTATTGGTTGCAAATTTGGCAATTTTATTATAACATGCTTGCAGCTTGGAAAGATCAGATTTTTCTGAGATTGGTAAAGATTGGTGAGGCATACAAAAGAGTAAAGATGAGGTGGGTGCATGCAATAGTGGTTCTGGTGGAATCTGTTAGGAACTGTTTGTTACTGTATAGCATGGCAAGTTTTTTTGTACTTTCTTTATGGTATTGGATATATGTATGTCAAATGTAATGTTGCTGTCGATGACAGCCCCTAGCAGTTTATTGTGATTGACAGGAGATATGACTGTGTTATTACTGGAGGTGATGTTAAATGTAATGTTATGAGTAGAATGTTGTTTGGGTGGAAAGATAAGAAGCTGAGTTTTATCGGGATTTATATTAATTGTGATTCAGAGAGCCTTCTTTAAACAAGAAGAAAAGAGGACTGAGCTTATTGTAGCAATCCTGGGGGAGGAAGCACAGAATACTGTGGACTCATCCACATATTGGAGGCATGAAGTGTGGCAGAATGTAGGTTATTAATGAAAACAGAAAAAAGTAGTGGTCCAAGAATGGAACCCTGTGGGACCCCTAGTGAGACTGGTAGTAATGGGGAAAGTTCCTGGTACCATCTGACTGCCTGGCATCTGCCTGTTAGGTAATTTCTAAACCATAAATGGTGGGTAAGATTAGATTTAATTCTGTGCGAGTGTTGATGAGTTTGTCATGATTAACCATGTCAAAGGCCTTGGAAAGGTCTAAGAATATAGATGAGACATATTTTCCATTTTTCCTGTGGTTGTTGACTGTCTGTGTGAAAGACATAAGGGCTGTAGTAGTGCTATGTGATGGTTTAAAACCATGTTGTGTATTTGTGAGTAGATTATGAGAGTTTAGGAATGTCATGATTTGTGTTTGTACACACTTTTCAAGGATTTTGGAGAGGGGGGAGAGTGTAGCGATTGGTCGTTAATTTGTTAGATCTTTGGAGTTGCCTCCTTTGTGGAGTGGAGTGATGTAGGAAATTTTCCAAAGGTGGGGGACTAGGTTTTCAGCTATAGAGTGATTAATGAGAATTGTTACAGGATATGCAATTGCATTAGCGGCAATATTTAAGAATTCAACTGGTAGTCTATCTGCGGAGAGAGATGTGGGTACTTATTAAGCATCTTTTTAAGAGTGGAGATGGAGACAGGTTGCAGTGAGAAGTTCAGATCAGTAGTATTGATTTTGGGTGACTTGATAGTAGCAGAAGGCTTTTGAGAGTTAGCTAGAGTTAGGATGGAATCTGTAAAGAACTTGTTGAACTGAGTTGTTATGTTTGTTGAGCTGTCAGTGGTTGCAGGGGCAGGGCTGCCAGCTATACCTGGGTGGAGTACTTTGTTGATGGTTGTGCAAAATTTTTTAGGATTGGTTTGATACCTATTTTGAATGTTGTGATAGTAGTCTGTTTTGTCTCCTTTAATCGTTTTCTTTGCCTTATTTCTAAGCTCAAGATATTTTTGTTTGTCAGTAGGGGTACCTGTTTTCTTCCAGTTTACCCATGCTTTGTTCCTGTTATGAAGTAGAAATCTAGTCTCTTTGGATAACCAGGGCATAGTTAGCTTTAACTTAAATGGTTCTGGGGGGTGCATGGTGGTCTAGTATGGTGAAGGATGTTGAGTGAAAGGAGGATACAGCGCCATCTGGATTAAGTGTTCTCAAGGGGTGCCAGTTGCAGCTTGCTAGAGGGGCAGTAAAATTGTTGAGGTTAAAGGATTGTTTACTTTGTATTTGTTTATATGTGATGGATTTTACTAGGTAGGTTTGACTTCTGATTAGATAGGTTGGTAGGTGGTCACTCAAGTTGTCTGGGAGACAACCTGAAGTACAAATTTTGTCTGATCTGTTTGACAGTATTCAGTCAAGTATTGATTCCTTCTGTTGTTTTATTGACTCTAGTTGTGGCTTAGATAAGTTTAGAAAACCCATGGAGGTTGATGAGGTTTGTAGGTTTGGAGGAGTTACATGTTAGCCAGTCAATACTGAAATCTCCTAGTATTATGGTTTCTTGAGGTAATGAGTTAGAGGCCCAGTGAAGTACTATTTAATAACTGATAAAAGGCATCTTTTTCTTTATAGGTAAGGTTATAATACTTAAATAATGGCTTGTTATTCAACAACTCAATTAGCTGCATTTCAGTAATATTAAAAAAAGCATCAAGTTCAGCATGCAGTGGTGGATTAAAAACACTGGGTTTGTGAAAGCCAGTTGCCATATTGGCAGTGTCTTTATACAACAACTTTAGATTTAACTTTCCTAAACTGTTTGTTTCACATTTGTCCGCTCTCTTAGTGGGGACAAAAGTCCAATCCTTTTTAAGACGTAACAATCAACCATGTCTAGGAATATGGAAGATAAACTAACAATTTTAAAGCCATTTGCTGGCATGCTACATCTGGACCTTCTTAAACTTGTTCCTTCTTCACTTTCAAAGGCTACATCATCATTTCCTACTTTGTCTTCTCCACTATGCCCCTCGTCAGTAGTCTTCCTGGATTCGAGTTTTGGATAGGCCATGCCTCCTTCATACTCTGTGCAGTCACTTTGAAATGTCTTCATTTTTCTACTTTTCAGCACATCGTTCTCTTTTACTAACTTGTCTGTATAATACAAAACTTTGTTTCAAAATTTTGACTTATAGTATTATCTTTTACAGAAAAATAAGCTGCACGGATCTTTTCATTAAGACCCTATATTTTTTACTTGTTCAAGTCTATCAATATTTCAAGGCACTATAGTCCAACATTTTGAATAAGTTCGATCCACTTTTCTATAAATTCTACAGGCAAGTCATTACCTTTTGGCACCCTTAAGCCCTTCGGTACTCTTTGAGCCAGTGCACAGTTCTCAAAATAAAGTATGTCCCATTGTAAACATTTAAGCATGTCCCACTGTAATCATTTAAGCTTAACAAGATTTTTTTCCAGTTTACGAAAAGATTCTGCCATATTTAAAGCAGAATTACTTGCATTAAGAGATTCCGCTTGGCCAAAGGGTTCTAGTGGCACAGGTAAGCAGCCTAATAAAGTTCATTCGACCTCTGGATGACAAAATTGAATTTGCTGCTTATTCTGGATACATTCTTGTTTCATATTTGTTAGTTCCATTAAAGTTTTTAGTTTTCACATGAATGTTTGGCGTGGATCTTTTCCTGTGTGGCTGTTTTTTTTCTTTTTTTGGATATTTCTGATCCTTGTAAATTGTCCATAGATGTTTGTGCAATATTTATGTAAATGAGAAAGAGAGACTCTAAGAGTGTGTGTGTGTGTGTGTGTGTGTGTGTGTGTGTGTGTGTGTGTGTGTGTGTGTGTGTGTGAACTCCATCCAGGATCTGCTTTCAGTCTTTCACCTGATGCTTCGAGACTGTCTGGCTTCCCTGTGACCTTAAATATGCTACAGCATCTGAGAATGAATACACGAACAAACTACCAGACACAGTAAGTTAACAAAAGCATGGAATAAGTGAAACAGATGCATGCCTGCTATAGAATGTAATTGCAAAGACTGTGTCGTAGAATGATGCAATGACTCAAATAACTTTCTTTGTTTTTATAATTTTTTATTGTTTTTATAATAGTTTAACAAATACAAGCACACAGCTAAAATTCAACTGTTAAACAGATACATAATAGAGCATATTACTTAACAGACCTAATGTTAAGAAACTATGATATAAATTGCATTCCTATAAGTTACAAAAGTTCATCACTCTTCTTCAGTTACCAGTCTGCAGTTTGTTGGAGGTATTTTCGAGTTTGGTTTCCATTGCTTGGCTAAAATATTAATAATGATGGACGATCAAAACATCTGCAAGTACAATTCAAGATCTGTATATAAAGTGGAAGCATCTACATTCTAGTTACAAAAAAAACCCAAGAGCTGGTGGTAATTTTTCCAAATAGAAGTCTCCAATCTCTTCTTAATTTAACCCTATACATTCTTGCTCTTGGACAGTGCCAAAACATGTGAAACATTGTCATTTTCTTTACTGAATCTCCAGAATTTGGTGGAAATTTTTATTCCGAGTGAATAAAATTACTGAGGTTAAGAGGCACCTATCCATGAGTCTTATATTCAAGTCACATAACTTAGAACATCATCTCAAACTGAAATAGTTGTCCCAGATCACATCTGATTCATGGCTAAGTGAATAGTCTATCTCTGTTAGTTCCCATTTTATAGGTGCATAGATTAGTACTAAACTAACTGCCCTTGCGAGCCATTTTAAGCCTAGCCAATTATCCCTTGTGAGATTCAAACCCTGCACCTTGTGTTTGTAAGGCAAACACTTTAACCATTAGGCCACCCTCCCATTTTTTTTTGAAGCGCTAACTTATAAGCTAAAGCCATTTTCCTAAGGAAATCTAAATAAATTCTCCCTATTCAATGCTTTCTAGTTGATCTTCACTTTGTCCCAACTGATGCCTTGTTTGAGTGAGCGTGTTTACTGTATCTTATCCAGTCCAGCCTAAAAGATCTCAAACTTCCCTCATTTATTGGGAAGAAGGCCTTTGAGTAGAATTATTCTCTGATCTGGTTGCAACTTGTAAAAACAAGTCTCGGTCTTTCCACATATTTATGCCTAATTCTACCCAGCATCACTTGCCTTCAGTAGACCATTGTTGAGAGATACTGTTATGTAGACAAACAACAGGGAGAAAGAATTAATTTTATCCTATGTTCCCATATTTTATTTTTGTATGTTATGTCTACAGGTTTGGAAGGGAGCAGCCCTAGATGCCCATTTCTGTTTTCCTTCAGTGGTAAGTGAAATAAGGAAATTAAAACCACCTAAAAAATCACATATATTGTGCAATAGTAAAAGCTACAGTATATGTAAGGGAAATAAGGTATATCCCATCCTCCTTACTCTTAGGGTAATATACATCTGGCCCTTGGAATTCTGGATTCATTTTGACCTGTGCAGAAATTTTCTATAGCTACCTGGGCTGGAGGTAGTACTGGAAATCAAAAACCTTTTTAATAACAAATAACACTACATGTTAAAAAAGTATATATATATATATATATATATATATATATATATATATATATATATATATATATATCTGTGTGTGTGTGTGTGTGTGTGTATGTGTAGTGGACCTATGTTCTACTAGCTGTCCTGATTGTATTCTTTCTATGACTCAACTCAAAATATAATAAGGTCGTAGAGTTCTTAATCAGAAAATTTTAAATGAATAATTAATATTTAAAAAATAGCTGCAAAATTCAGCACGGATTTAATATGATCAAGGAGCTTGAATTTCTGTAATATTTAAATTCTGTACTGTTCAGTTCCTTGCATGGCAATTTAACTAAATGGATATTATTTCTATTAAAATGTAGAGTATAGCTTTAAATAAACAATGTATTAATTTGGAATGGATTTTAAACTTCAGGTAAGACTAATTTATCTGTAAATTTAGATAATTCACATAGTTTAAAATAAGAAATAGTATTATATGTCTATGGGTCTTTTTTAGACAGAAAAGTCAAGTGGAAGAAAATTCATTTCCGATTCTGTGGTTTTTACTGTCAGGATGTTATATAACCTGAGACAGCTAATTAAAGGAGTCTATCAGATGAAGTCGGGGGGACTGCCTTTTAATATTATCTTGAAATATTTACTTTTGAGTAGAAAGTGCATTAAATATTTATTATGCAATGTGACTTTATACACTCTTTGAGATCATACTCTTTAACTTTTATAGAGATATTCATAGCCGAGAAAATTAAATAATAAATAATTCAGCTCTTATGAACACTTGAACTGGATAAGCCTTTTTATCAGGCATTCAAGTTCATAAAAATTCAGCACTACTATGCCATTCTAGCGTAGTCTGAAAATCCTGCCTCAGATATATAAATATATAACACAGTAACTGTAAGACGTACTCTGTGTACTCCGACTTACTCCTTAACAACAGTGACTTATCATAAAGAAATAGAGATTGTTAGATACAGGATAATATTTTAGGTATTTTCAACTGCTTCACCCTTATGAATATTTTGTGCTTCAGTACTAAAGCAATTTAAATAAAAAATGTTACTCATTAAAAGGTGCGCATCTTTTTGCCTGAAGTTTTTACCTCAGAAGGGAGATTTATGCTGGCTAATACAAAACTGGAAATAATTTTGCAATGCTATTGTCCACTGATAGATTAATAGGTAAGCAGTAGGCAGTCTGCAGACCACTACAGGTCTAGTCAAAAACATATAATCAAAAGTTCCCTCCAGCCTCAAGGAGGGCAAGACAAGTTAGACTGGGAGAAGGAGGTGGTGAGATTTGAGGCTGCCTATCCAAACATCAAGGTTTACCTTGAAAGTGGCAAGCATGCTACTCTACTTGACATATAGTGGACGTTTGTTCCAAGGGTGTGGGATACATTGTGATATAACTCTATTATGCCAATGTATTTAATTTACCTGCTGATGAAGGTTTGGTTTCTTTAACCAGGTATTTGAGGTGCCATTTATTCTACAAATGAATTAGGACACGGAGGGTTAGATCTTTCATGGTTTAAAAAGCATGACACAGATCTCTATAGATGAGTTTATAAGCTACAGAAAACAGACAGTCTGTTCTGATAACACAGAACTATTTAGGTCACTGATCTTTCTAGTTATGAATCTTTGAGGTCTGTTGAGATGCATGATATGTTTAGACAAATGCATACAAAAAGGTACACTTTCTTCAATAAAGGGTCTGATAAGATATGAATAAGACTTCTTTGAATCTAGATGAGATGCTTTTAAAAATTAGATGAGGTAAATAGAAAGCTTTTCAAACTGCTGTGGAGACATGATGTTCAAATGAGAAGGAATTATTAGCAAGAGTGCATAGATCCCTTATGACAGTGTCTGATTGGAGGGGTGTGTTATCTATATAGTATGTGAAAATGTGAACTGTAGTACATGTTTTCACATTTACTTTGAGGTCATTGCCTTTGTGTTGATTGTTAAAATGGTCTAACCCATGTTGGAGCAGTCTTGAGTTAGTGGAAGGTTAAATAACACCCAGTTTACATTCATTCACAAACCTAGATAATCATAGACCAGGAGTGTTGGCCTGAAGGGCCAAGAAATATATGGTAAATAGGACAGTGTTCAAGACTGATTCCTGTGGTACACCACTGGTAACTTTTTTTGATTTCAGAAATGGCACCTGTGAATCTAACCACAGCAGTTCTGTCAACCAGTTAATGACATACTGCATAACATAAGGATTTATGTTAAGATTTACAGGTCTATATTAAATAACTGAAGAGGTGTTTCAGTGAACACCTCTTCAGCGACACATACACAGTGAACACACAAAACTGTGAACGCTGACATCAGCGATTTCTTTTCCTGGGAAAGAAATTGCTTGCCTAAAAACAAAAAAAGATCATTACAAACATAAAGTAGGGGGCTTTGAACCCCATCCCCCAATGTGGGGGGGTTGTGCCCCCCACACCCCCCATAACTTAATATACCAACTCCAAGATCACACTACAGTGGGGAAAATGGCAAACTTAAAGTAATGGCCAAGCGATTTTTATCCCAGGGAAAGAAATCACTGTTCTGAAAGGTCGTGGTTTAGTGCGTTTGTTCAGTATGTGTCGATGAAGAGGCATTCGCTGAAATGCCTCTTTGTGATTTTAATATAGACCCAAGATTTATATCTTGCAATAATGCCTACATGGAAAAAGTGCCAAGGGACTTGGCCAGGTCCAGATTTGCTGTAAGTATTGCATTACTAATTTTCATTGCTCTGGTGATTCCTTTTTCAGTGACGTTAATGGGATTGAAAAGGTGGGGACCTGGGGGTAGGGTTGGTATAATGGTAAAAGTGTTCACTTCACAGATTGAAAGTACATAGTTTGATCCTCACATTGAGGAAATTGGCTAGGGTTAACATAGCCAGCAAAGGCAGCTTGTCTAATACTTTCATATTAACCCAAAAGGTATAGGGAAGTGTTAAACCAGCTCTAATAAACCTTATTGTTTAGTCAAGAACAGAATTTTCATAGTTTCATAGATAAGTACTAAGCTAGCTGCCCTTGCAGGCAATTTTAAACTCAGCCAATTTTCTTGGGAGGTAAACACCTTAACCGTTATGCTAACCTCCATTAGGGCTGCAGTTAAAAAAAAGATAATCCATAGGTCATGTAAAATAATGCACAATAGTTATATCAATCAATTAGTGGAGGCTGAAAGGACTGGGAAATGAAAATGGAAAGGTAATATACAAAAGAACAGTGTAAGGATATTTGCATTCCCAGGTTTGCAATGAACCTAGAAGTTATAGGATTTTTAAGAACACAAATCCAAGCGTGAGTCCAACTAGAGAATACATTTATTAGATTAAAAATTTTCATTCAAATACATTAAGGGTTTTATCAAAATCTGAATCATTCAGCAAACACTTCTTTTTAAAATCTAGACATATATATATATGTGTGTGTGTGTGTGTGTGTGTGTGTGTGTGTGTGTGTGTGTGTGTGTGTGTGTGTGTGTGTGTTTGTGTGTGTGTGTGTATATGTATGTGTATGTATGTATATATGTATATATAAATTGCACAAATTCATAATGCTTTTACTATGAAAACATAATGTTAGTTGTGCCATATGTAAACACATTTATTGCAGTTTAGTTTATTTTAATTGTATGGTAGTAACATTATGTAGCCTTGTACAGAAGTCCATTTTTTTAAATTGCACTGAACAGTATGATCAGGTGACATGCTGCACGACCATATGACTGTATCTAGCCTTTAAACAGAAGTGCTTGCTGTATGCTTTATATTCTGATGAAGTCCATTATATATTTTGACAAAAGCACATAATCTAATAAATTTCTTCTCTGGTTGGATTCCCTCTCTGATTTGTGGTTTTATAAGCTTTGCTTGTATCTGATTAATTGGTATAAGCTGTTTCTTTCCACAGAATAAGGTAGTTCAGAATGATAAAATACGAAGGACTATTTTAAAGCTACACATTTAAAGGTGACTGTTTGAACGGTAGGTTGTAGACTGCCTTCCCTACTGTGGCTCGTCTAGTCAGGGTGTAATAGACGAGTCTTTATGGGTTCTGTTCAAGCAGCTTTATTATGTAGAAACACATCATGACTAAAGCTTATTAACTTTAACTTAAGTAAACTTGTATACAAACTAGCTATTACATTCACACATGCTCACTCTCTGGCTGCAATCTCAAAATGGCACTGGGTATAGCATGTGCCTGCTATTTATATATGCACTTCATCACTTGCTATGTTTCTTAAAGACACATCACACACTCTGCTCTATATCCACCCTCTTTGAGAAATAGATCATGCGATGCTAAGAATATTAGTTGACATGCAAATAATACAAATGTTTTCTTGTCATGCATTTATACAGAACTATGTATGTATATACAGTTATGTCCAAGTCACTGTGTATTTCACACTAGATCTGGAAGTGTGACCAAATCGTGTGACATAAAACTGAGAATTAGACTTAGCAACTGGAAATGTCTCTGCTGAATGTTCAACCTTAGGAATATCGGGACTTCATCAGAGTTGGAATCAGAAGGTACGACATGTTCTGCAACAGGAATATTGTCTGGATTGCTCTGAGATCTAGAGTCTGTATCACAGGAACAATGCTGTGATGTCGATTCTGGTACAGGAAGATGTCTGAGATTTCTACTGTACTCCACACTCTCAAATTCTACAAAGTAGGATCTTGGCTCGGTACATATACCTGTTACTTGACCAATCCAGTCAAAGCCTTTTGCCGTTTGTATCCTCACAGTCTCTCCTTTTTTCAATGGATGAAGATATCTGCTTGATTTATCATAACTGGACTTCTGGGTAGAATGCTTCCTGAATAATTGAGCTCTGATGGATCTGTTGTTTTTAGCTTTAGGCCTCAATAAACTGGAACTAATAGGCAGTGTTGTTCTAGTTTGCCTGGATAGAAGTCTCTGAGCAGGCGTGCCAAGTATATCATCACAGGGTATGTTTTTGAGATTAAGTAAATTCAAAAAGACATTGGTATTGTCACACTTTGACCTTTCAAGTAATTTCTTTGGATTCTGTACTGCATGTTCAGCTAGTCGATTTGACTGTGGATATTCTGGACTACTAGCAACATGTACAAAGTCCCATTCTCTTGCAAATTTCTGAAACAACTGACTAGTACATTGAGTACCATTGTCAGAAATAACTTTGTATAGACTATTATGGACTGAGAAATGACATTTCAACTTAGTAATAGCAGTGGACGTTAGAGTAGGTAGTAAATCAATCTCAGACCAGTTCAAATACGAGTCTATCAATACTAAGTAATGCTGATTGTTCCACTCAAATATATCAGTGGCTACTGTTGACCAAGGTAGTTCAGGAACTTGACTGAGCTGAAATGGTTCTCTTTGCAAATGCGATTTAGTACTATTGCATAGCGAACAAGAAGAAAGCACTTTATCAATGTTTTTCACTAGTGAAGGCAAAAATAATAGTTCTCTCACCCTTCTTTTGGTAGAGTTGGACCCTGGGTGACCACAATGCAAAATCTGGATATATTTGTGTTGTAAGGAAGCAGGAACAACAATTTTAGGACCTTTGAAAATAATGCCACCTTCCATCAACATCTCATCTCTGTAAGGAAAATATGTTTGCACTTCAGGTGGTACACTAGATTGCTTTAACAGCCATCCAACATTAATGTAGGGGTTGAGCTTTTGCAAAATTGGATCAGTCTTTGTATGATCTCTCAGCTCATCAAATCTCGTGGTAGAAAAATTATGCACTTCCATTAAGTCAAAGTCAAAATTCTCTGTGTCAAGCTGTTCCATTGTATTTCTGGGCAATATGGATAAGGTATCAGCCAGATAAAGAAGTTTGGCTTTTGTACAGACCATTTTGAAGTTGTACTTTTTCAATTTGAACATCAGTCTTTGTAATCTCGCTGGAGCTGAATGCATAGGCTTCTTTAGGATAGTAACTAGAGGTTGGTGATCAGTTTCTATCTGAATAGCTCGACCATGGATATAATCATGAAACTTTGAACATGCAAATACTATTGCCAAAAGTTCTTTCTCAATTTGTGCATACTGCATCTCAGTTTGGGTAAGTGTTCTAGATGCAGAAGCTATTGGTCTGCCTTCTTGAAGAATAACTGCACCAAGACCAGATTTTGAAGCATCACAGGAAAGAGTGACTGGTTTATTGACATCAAAGTGTCTTAATGGAGGTGGGTTGGCAATGTTCTGCTTAAGGTCTTCAAATGTTTTCTGGTGCTGTTCCAACCAAGGCCATGAAACATTTATGTGCATTAGCTTTCTCAAAGGTGCTGTCAACTCAATGACGAATGGTATAAACTTGCCTAAATAGTTCATCATGCCAAGGAAATGCTGTAGAGCTTGAATATTATCTGGTGATGGCATTTCAAGAGTAGCTGCTTGCTTAGGCAGGTCTGGTCTTAAGCCAGTGCTGGTAAATACGTGACCTACATATGTATCTTCTGGGAGTCTGAATTTACACTTTAGAGGACTGAGCTTTAAGTTCACTTCACATGCTCTGTCTAGAACTCTCTTAAGGTTTCTGTCATGCTCTGCTTCAGCATTGCCTCCAACCAATAAATCATCTACTATTATGGCACAAGGATAACCTGAAAAAATTTGCTCCATTGCACATTGGAAGACTTCACTTGCAGAATTTATTCCAAATGGCATCCTTAGGAATCTATATCTGCCAAACAGGGTATCAAAAGGGGTCAGTAATGAGGATTTGCGATCAAGCATCACTTGCCAAAATGAACTTTTTCCATTCAAGACAGAAAAAAACAGTGGCATTTGGTATTAGGGCAGAAATCTCTTCAACTATACGCATTGGATGATATGGTCTCTTTAATGCTTTGTTCAAATCTCTTGAGAGAATGCATATTCTGATTTTGTTTGAGCCTTTTTTGTGGGCTGTGACCATGGATGACACTCATTCAGTTGGTTCTGTAACTGGACAAATTACACCTTGCTGTACCATTTTATCCAACCGAGCTTTGACTTTATCTTGCATAGCTATTGGAACTTTCTTGCTGGTCTGACTATTGGACTGACCTCTGGGTCTAACGTCATAGAATATACAACTAGAAGTTTGCCCAACTTGTCATTGAAAACATCAGCATACTCTGAGAAAATGGCTTCAGAAAAATTACAACTAGGATATGTGCTTATATGATGAACTTCTTTAGTAAAATAAAGCAGAATCATTCTCAAACTGTCTCTGAGACCCAATAATGACTGCACAGGTCTTCGAACTACATAGAATAGCAAACTGTAACCGTTCTTAGCCAAATAACATGAAAGCACTACTGAGCCTTTGGTTTGAATTTCTTCACCTCCATAAGCAGTAAGTTTCGCACTACTAGCCACATTGAGTTGTTCATTAGTTCTCACCTTAGCAAATGTGTCTGCTGACATAACATTACTCTTTGAACCAGTGTCTACTTTGAGCTCGATGGATTTACCATTGCTCTGGACAGTACAAAACACTTCATTCACTGCATCAACCTTTTCACTAATTACTGATGCACCATCTACACAAAAATTATAGCTACAACTCTCTATATGATCAACTTGCTTTTTCAAGTGATCCTTCTTTATAACTGTGTGTGGTTTATCGATTTGCAAAACTTTTGAAAATGGTTCAATTTTTTACACTTGTGGCATTGCTGACCAAATGCTAAGCATTTCTCTCGTTTAGACTCATGATTGGCACCGCAATTGAGACAGTTAACAATAAAGATGGATTTGGGTTTTGCTGACTCACACTTGTACTGCACTGAGCATGCTCCTTTCTAAGAACTTGCTGGAAAACTACATGGATTCCCTGGTGAACCAGCAGGGGCTGTGGCTACCATGTGCTTAGGCCTGCTTCTGTTTGCCACATGTTGCATGCTGTCTACATTTGCTCTAGAGCCTGCTGAAACCATGCTCATCACTTGCAAGCATACTTGTGTGCCTTTTTGTAACTTCATGGATTTGACATATCTTAATAGCTTTACTCAATCAACATTAAATCACTATACCACAGCAAAATCTTTCTCACAGCAGCACTATTAATACTACACACAAGCCTGCCCTTTATCAACTCATCTTTTAAGTCACCAAACCAACACATTTTAGCTTTGCTTCTCAGGTCAGTAATATAAACTGCAAAACTTTCCCCTGATTTCTGATCTCTTCTGTAAAACAAATGCCTCTCTAATATAATATTTGTCTGTGGGTTACACATTTCTTGGAATTTGTGCTTTAAACACTCAGGGTCTTCCCTTGATTCAGCCTGTACAACAATATGATGATTTTCACCTTTTCCCTCATATACTGCTGGTGCATACACATATAAATGCTCTCTTTCAATGGCATCTGACTCAGCTAGGTTTAGCAAAATGAATGCCCAGGTGCATGCATCTTTGTCAGAATAAGCTGCTTGTATAAAAATATCATACTCTTGCTCAAATATTCTCCAATTCTCTGCAATAATCTGATCAAATAATAGTGGGTAGGGTTTTTGAAATCCATCTGCCATATTAACACATATCAGTGAAGGGTTTGGAAAATATGCATGAACACAGACACATATACATATGCCAGAAATTTATGCCAGTATTTGTAACTGCACCCAATAGCACAACAAACCTCTAAATAACTGAACTTTGCAGAAAAAGTCGCTCGGGCACTATAATACTCTTGAAATTACTGTACTGCAAGACATCACGTCTTATCAGTGTAATAAACATTTCAAAATAACTGCACTGTGCAAATGAACTTGGCAGAAAAAGATCAGAGTAAGAAACATTTTGAAATAATTGCACTTTGTGAATAAACAATACATGGCACACTGAAACTTCCCTCCAAATGGTGGCACTTTGCTAGATAATTCTTTACAGTGCAAGAAACACTCTGTAATGGTGACACTTTGCGAATAGACACACCCAGAATCCCAGTTCTGACACCATGTCGCTCATCTAGTCAGGATGTAATAGATGAGACTTTGTGGGTTCTGTTCAAGCAGCTTTATTACATACAAACACATCACGATTGAAGATTATTAACTTTAACTTTGCTAAACTTATATACAAGCTAGCTATTACATTCATACATGCTCACTAACTGGCTGCACTCTCAAAATTGGACTGGGTATCGCATGTGCCTGCTATTTATATATGTACGTTCATCATTTGCTATGCTTCTTAAAGACACATCACACACTCTGCTCTACACCTACCAAAGTCTGATAGTAGAACATAGGCAAAAAGACTGCCCTCCTTCCAGGGATGTTGGTGCCAATCCCTCTTTGCCACCCTGTTAGTCACACAATCCCTAATCAAACCTGAGATGTCTGGGCTGGAGTCAGGGTTGCATCCCTCTATACCACCAGAGTGGCTATATTCTGTATGATTGTTATTGTTCTCATTAATGGTCTGCATCTAAAATCCTACTTTATCCTTATTTTTTGAACTCCATTCATTTCAAGATCATGTCCTACCTCTTTGTAGCCTTCCACTTGTGTTATGTATGTGTGGTGAGAAATAATTTTTCCACTTAAATCTTGCCCTCATTCCCTCCCAAACAAATTCTTTCAGTTCTTAATTATGGTCCACAGTTTCTCATCTGATTGATAAAAAAATATGCCTGACTTGTATATAGTATTAACAGGACTAGAAAAAAGTTTCAATGCTTGTCCCTTACTATCCACATCCCTAGTCAAGAACTTTCAACTCTGGAATTTTTGTATTATTTTTTGTTTAGTCTCTTTCCGCATACCCATAGCTGCCAAATACAATCCTTTTAATTCAAATAGCTAAATAATTCATTTTATCATGTCCCCATAAATGTGGATATTGTTGAACCAATTTATGTGTGTAGAAACACAGTTTACTGCTATAGTCTTTGTTCTATCTTCATTTATTTTGTAGCCTGAAAAAAAATGAAATTGCCTCAATATGTAACACAACACTGAAATATAATTTTCTGGATTTATCAAGAACAAAATATTATCATCAGCAATTAAAGCAAGTATTTTTTGAGCACCATACCAGATTTACACTTGAATTTGTGGGCCCATTATTTTCTTTGCTAATGGCTCTAAGTATAAGGCAAATAACAAAGGGAAAAGAGGACACCCCTGCCTGGTTCCTCTCTTCAACAACAGCTTTCCAGAGAGGAACCCTCCCATCTTGATTTTTGCCTCTTCCTCTTAATTTGTCTTCATAATTAATACCATTATTTTGACAGGAAATGCAACTGCAAATGCTACAATTGCCCTACTAATAGAACCCCTACTAATTCTTTTGAATGTCTTTTCTGTTTCAAAACCCCACAACAATAATGGGGACTTTGTGCATTCTCCTTCCTTCTGGATTATCACCATTTATTTCAGATGCTTGCTTCCTCTCCTCAAAAACACATTAATTTATATCTGTCAGTTTTGGTAATACCTTAGCCATTTTCTTGGCTGTATAGACATAAATATTTTATAACCATAGTTCAAAACTGAAATAGATCTGTAAGGGGTGGGAGGTTGGCATAATGGTTAAGGTGTTTTCCTTGCAGACACAAGGTGCAGGGTTTGATTCTCACATGGGGCAATTGGATTTGCTTAAAATTGCCCACAAGGGCAGTTAGTCTAGTACTAATCTATGAACCTATGCAGTTGAACCTGAAAGTTTTTTTACCCCGTTTGGGTAGTACAATCACCACAGGTTTCCTTCAAGATACTAGTATTTCAAATCCCCCCTCTAAAGTTATGTTAAACAGAACCTTGATGATGTTTATCACTTTCTTCCCTCCTAACATCCAAACTTCCAGAGGAATAACATCTGTTCCTGGAGACTTCCCTGTTGACTAATTCTACATCACCTTTTTATCTCATCCCCTACCATCTAGCTGTTAATTCTTGAGCCTCATCTTCCTGTTGGAGGAACAAATCATTGTAACTAAGGAAATGATTCTGGGATGTAGGCCCTGCATTACTTAGACATAGTACATTTTTACTAAGTTTAAAGCTACTGGGCTTGTCAAGAACCCCTTTCAGATATGAACCATATAAGACTGCACAAAAAGACACAAGAACACATATAGATTGTATGGGTGCATCTCAGACTGAGTTGAGTAGTTTAAGAGCTGGATTCCAAAATAAAGTTCTGCCTGCACAATTTGTTGAATTAAAATGTGATTCAAATACAACTGAAAGTCAACTACATGTACGAATAAGGATAGCATAGGCATGCTAATTGTGGATTCTAGCAATTGTATATACTGGCACCAATAACACAGCAAAATCTGGCTCAGAATGTTGAATTATGACATATTAGACATACACATGTACAAAGATCAACGTGTGATGTGTACCCATTGGTGATGGTCACCACACATGACTGCCACAGTAATCCACCTGTGACTTGTACATGAGAAACATCATATATACCAGACAAGTATTCAAACTATTTCTTGCTGCTGCATTTACATGTCATTTGTTAACAACTGAAATAAAGTTATGAGGATTCCTGTAAGGAAGTACACAATTCTTATAGAAGGAAGACTATAGAACAGCTACAACAACTGCTATGGGCATAATGTATGTGTATGTCCTACATGTTGGTCAATGCCAGTATAAAATATAATACCAAGACATATTCAGTGCATATGTGTACTGTACTGTGTGCATGTGGCACAGTCTGGGTAGATTGTTGGGGTGTGTGTGGAGGGGAAGTAGAAGACTACAATAAGCAAATGAAAAATGAAAGCAATAAAAGGGATGTACACTCAAGGATAAATTTTAATATGACAAAAACAGAGAAAAAAAACATGTATTTAGAGCTTTCATCTCTTAAAGGAGACTTCTTCAGAATACAGGTTAGAGCAGTGTCAGAGGACACAGACAGCATCCCAGCCAGGATGTCCATGGCCTCTAAAGCCACTGTATAACTATCACTGAGACGCCTGTACAACAGTTGCTGGTACATTTGTGCATATCAAAGCAGTGTTGAAAAACAATGCAAAGTCAAGCTGTAAGGAAAAACACACAAGCAAGGATTAACACAGTGCTATACATGTTGGAAAATGTATAGAAGCACATATGGATTCCTTATGCATGTTGAGTCATATGTAAAAGGAACTATTAGTTGCATAAGCATGTGCCATTATACTGAAATGCATTTGTTATGTGGATGTTAAGTTTACTCATTGGCAGCACCTATAGGAAAAACATGCCTTGGTAAACACAAGTTTTATGTTCCATTTCTACCTGTACAACTAGCTGTGACAAATGATAGAGACATGTTTATCACTAATAACAGACATAAATGGCAAACTCAACATGATTGTATGCAATGTGCAGAAAAATGCAATTGCAGTAGTGTTACACAAGTTAAACAAAAATGTATATACCATAATATGATATCTGTTTTGCATTGCCATGACAGCTTATCATGAAATGTCAAACCTGTGAATGAAATTGTGTGACATTTAAAATGCATTGACATGCTTTGAGTACAGTAATACTCCTGTTCCATCAGACTTGTCAAAGATCACTAATATGCACAGTGTGCCATGATCAGCACAATTGTAATCACTGCCATGGGTTCAGGGTGACATATTATAACACACACACACACACACACACACACACACACACACACACACACACACACACACACACACACACACATGGTCACTGGATACCTGCCATAATAACACTAATGTGGACAAGATTGCCCATGCTGATGGCTCATGCAGTGGTCTTCACTGCCCTCACCCTGTCAGGAAACAGCCTCGTGATGTTGTACTGCAGATCAGGTGGTTGCCCCCTGTATAAGATGGGACACAGTAGGGTTCTGTTCAGTAGCATGTGTTGTGCTACATGAAATGTCAGTTTGGGTCTGAGTATGGTGACCCTCACCAGCTGTACATGCATGTTGCAGCACATGCAGTATGGATGAATGATTGTCATGATGATAGTGACAAAAATGGGAAAGGGTACATATGGCCCAGTTGCAATTGTGCTACTACTGAAGCACAGACAAAACAAGGTGCTCCACAGAGCAATGTAACTGATTCCAGACTAATTATTTGTTCAGCCAGTGCTACCAGTACTGCATGACCTCACCAAGCCTGTGCTCCTGACTTGTGCAATTCATGGATGTGGTGTGTCACACAATTAGGTGCATGACAGATTCATGCATTTCTGTGTCATGATGGTGCGGTGATCGATCATGTGCCTTTCAGCAGGTGCACATCTTCTGACAGACATCTACACTTCTTTATCACTTGGCCATGTACTGCCCTATTGGTATCTGCTGTCCATTATGGAGCTGTCTCACCACCACTGTCAGAATCACATAGTGGCAGTTGTCCAGAGTCACCTTCATGACCACTAGCTGATTCTCCACTACCAGAAGACTGTCTAGGTTCACTGTACTTCCTTTCAGTGGACATATTTTGGGGTAAAAGACTGTCAGCATTGGGGCTTGACAAAGTAAACTTTACTGCAGTGTCCTGTCATAGGCTTTGCTGCCTGTCTGTACCGCATAACATCTTCTTTCAGGATTAGTGGGTGAGTCCAGAGAGGTTTAAGTAAGTAGATGAGCTGCAAGTACATACACAAAATATAAACACACATTACACATGCTCACATAACAAAATGTATGGTGAAATACTTTATACAAGAGGAAATGCAGTGTAACCCCATACATACCCGGTCATCATGTCTGTGGTCTGACAACATGTGAAGGACCTGTAATATAGGACATGTGCTCATGACAAATAACAAGGCATTCTTTAGCTATGTTCATAATCTCAGAAGGACAACCTAGCAATGTTTTGAGCTGATTGCGAGCCATGTTACCTATGCTGAGGATGAAAATATAGCTAATCTCCTGTCTGACAAATTCAGCTGAAACTTTGCCCATCTCTCCTCTCTGTCTCACAAGATATACTTGAAACTGGCTCTCCTACAACTATCTCACAACACCAAGTCCTAAAAGTGCTACTGAAAACAAAAAAATACTAGATTGATGGGTCCTGACAATATCCCTGGATGATCTTAAATAGCATTACGCTTGCTTTTGCCACCCCCTAACAATATTGTTGAACCTCAGTATCTATACAGATTTTGTATCAAGTAAATGGAGAATAGCTAGAGTCATTCCCCTGCATAACAGAGGACCTTCCACAGACCCAGGCAACTGCAGACCCATAAGTCTGACCAGCCTCATACGCAAAGCCATGGAAATACTTATCATGGAAATAATTAAAAAGGTCACAGGGTACCTCCAAACACTGGACCCATCTCAATTTGGATTTGTCAAGGGCAGGTCATGCTTACTCAGCCTGGCACACTTTTTTGAAAAGGCACCAAAAAAATGGATGAAACTAAAACAGTACATACTACATACCTGAACCTGGCCAAAGCTTTTTAAAAAAATCCCCCACTCAGGCTTTGTAAAAAAAGCTAAATAAACTGGGAGTAAACCCCAAAATCACCCGCTCGATTGTCAACTGGCTCACAGACAGGCTGCAAGAGATCAGAATATGGGAAGTTACCTCTACAAAGAGAGCAGTCATCAGTGGAGTCCTCCAGGGTACAGTGCTGGGACCTGTCCAGTTTAGCATCTACTTCTCTGAAGTAAAAGACAATATCAAAGGGCTCTAGCTGACTAATTAAGCATATTTCTGCAAGTTAGTAGCAGTCATCGAATCCCCAAATTACTTGGCAATCCTGCAGGAATGTTTGTTCCCAACAAATAACTGGTGCTAAAATCATGGACTGAAACTAAATACCAAAAAATACATTTCTGTATCCTATGGAAAGTTTTCCACCTGGAGAAAATACCACATTAACAATGCATCCCTAAGAGCTGACCCATTTGTTTGGGAACGTTTGTGGACAGTGACCTAACTTTTGACCAATGTATGTCCAGTGTAGTAACAAAGTCTGTCTGTATTATGCAGCATATAAGTAAAGGACTGTGTCTAGATCAGATGTCATTGTCCCTCATTAGGCCAGTCATGGAGTATAACAGCTCCTTTATCATGTATCTATCTAGACACAACCAACAACTAGAATGCCCACAGAGATACCTTACTAAAAGGATACAGGGCATAAACAATATGCCCTACTTGGACTGACTCAAATCCCTGTCACTGTACTCAGTATCCTACAGATTGCTATGAGGTGACCTATGGCAGGCATACAAGGTGTTCTCTGACCCAGTAGTTATTGACTTGCTTCACATCAGCAAGTCAAATACCATCAGAAATACTCAGTGTAGGGATAGCAAACTCTTGTGCAACATCAACAGAATAATTTAGAGGGATAGGCATTTCTCGTACAGGATACCACTGCTCTGCAACAGACTCCCCATCCAAGTAACACAAAGCTTATCCCTGTTCATATTCAAGTCCAACTTGGATCTATGGAGGTATATAGAAAATTTACCCCAGGACTGCCTCTGTACGACTAATGGACAGTGACAGCTCCTAAATGCTTTAAACTATATATGGGTTCCCCTCCAACTATCCATGGTATGATCCTAGTTATTCTCACTAGGGGTGACAAATAATTATTGACCATAGTGGTGATATGTAATTATCAATCATGGGATGGGTAAGTCCAATCTAACAGCAAATGAAATAGACTAATTCAAGCACCAAAAGGGAAATTAGTTAGACTTAAAATGACCCATAAGTGAGCTAGCCCAGATCTTACCTATAAACCTATGAAGGCAGCACAGTAAATATAAAGGTATACTGATAAGACAGATAGGAGAAACACTTACCTGCATGTCATCATCAGCTGAGACGTGACAACTCTTACTAGAGTGTGTAGATGTGTGTAGTGTGTATTGTGTGATACATATGATCTCTATACTGTGAAATGTTAGGTAGCGTAATAAATGACATACCACAGGGTCTAGGTAGGCCAGCCTCAAACTCACCTCTTGGTATATGGTGACTCTGACAGAGATGGTGGTGTGATGCCCAAAACAACTGCATGTTTGAATGTAGATCCCATGTAGCATCATGCTGTCATCTGTACCATTTGGTGAATGTAACAGTGTGAAGGATGATGTCACTGCATTGATGATGACATTCTCTAGTTCTCCTGTCATGCCTGCCCACAACATTGACCATGCTGGCAATACCATCCCACTCATGATTCCACAAGATGGTATCACTCTTCCTTCCCAACAGATTTCTTTGTGTTCCCATAGGGCATCAATTATTATCTCATTTTCATGGAAGGAGAAATTCAAACAGTTTTCTAATGCATGTTAACCCTAACCCTAATTCTACACTTTACTTGGAAATCCCTTTCCATAACACTATCACTATTCAGAAAAAAAAACTTATTTCATGATATTGATATTATCTTAAGTGTAATTTAAGTGCAAACTGATCAGAGAAGTAGAGTGTTTGCCTGTTTTTTTATTATCCATTTCATGTGGGATTTGTCTTTACCTTGAGTGTCTGCATTTTCATTTATAAATATTATGAATTGTTCATATTTTTGTGTTAGTATTGTGTCTATATTTTGATGTGTCAATAATATGAACTATACTCATGACAGCCATGAATTTAACTGAATGGTGTTTTAGTCGAAAACTGTTTAATCAACAAAATTTGCTTGACTAAACAGATAGTCAACAGGTGTGCAAGATCAAACAATTTTTGGGGTTAGGGTATATCCTCTTTTCCCTATACTGTATGATCTTTTTAGTATATATAATTAGCAGGGGTGTGGTAGGTGCAATAGGCTTGCCCCCTCTCCAAAAAACAATATTATTGTGTGTGTTCTTTTAAGCTTTAATTTTGCATGCACCTGGGCTACTGCTGGCACATGTGTAGTAGGGTGTTAATGTTTCGAACATTGATGTTTGGGTCCTTCAATTGCATTTAGTTGACCCATACTTGATGTATGTATGTATAGCATCCAAACAAATGGAAAGCACATCAGCCTCATACATAATCCACAGACTCATATACAGAAACACAAGATGAACATTTTTATCCTAAATACTAATGGACATATTGTGCGTCATTTCACAACCTATATGCCTCTTCCAAAGTGGACTGCTATTCTTTTGCAGTACTCCTTTTAGCATATTGTGTGATTTATTTTAGCCTTTGTAGTTGTGCTTATCTATCGTCACTTCTGCTCCTTACTATAATGCCCAGAGAATACAGCTTGCCTATATGTGCTAATTCAACACATTTTGTCAGAACATATATGTTCGATTCTCAGCTAGAGCATCTTCTGTGTGGAGACATGCATGAATGGGCATACCTTCATTGAAGGTTGTGCGTCAGAGCTGGCAACTCGGCATGTAAAAATCTACTGCCAATCATTAGCAGACCGGAGTGGGAAAAGCCGAAAGACACAACACAACAACATATATATATATATATGTATATATATATATATATATATATATATATATATATATATATGTATATATATATATATATATATATATATATATATATATATATATATATATATATATATATTCAATTCATCACTTAGATGTCCCCTATGCTTAATTCAAACTGAAACTGTATAAAACTAGACACTCATAGCCAAATGCTACACTACTGGCAGGGAGCACTTGTAAACAAAATACAAGAAAATGTAAAATGATTGTACTAAGGGATGATTGATATAACCACTAGTACAGTATACATGATTCTTCAGAGAGGAATTTGAACTTTGTTTGAACAAGCTCTAAGGAATTTTACCTGTGTTAAGGTATTTGAATAGAAGTTGTTGTTATACTCAAGTGGAAGTCTTACTAAATGGCAGAGTTCTACTGGTCATACATTGGGCCAAATTCAGGAAGCCTCCGTGTAAGAGTTATAACTCTTACACGAAGGCTGCAGTGAAACTGTGTGATGTCAGCATGTCATGCATATGCATGAGGTGCATGAGGCATGCTGAATCACACTAGTAACTCTTACACGGTCCGTGTAAGAGAGTAGGGGGCGTGTCAGTAGGCTAAGCCCTGCAAGCGGACACACCCACGGAAGACTAGAATGGCTGAAAGTAAACAGCCACGAGAGAGGCCATGGAAATGTGCATAAACACACTACACAACACATGCCCCGATAGACCATCACTGTATAAAGTGAAGAGATGTAATAAAATTAAATTAAAACCTTTTTTTTTTTTTAAACCCCGTAAATGTTTGCTACTGTGTGCGCCCGTGTGCGCGGGTGTGCTACTAGCGCAATCACAGTTAGCAATCAGTGGAAAAGGATATAAGAACTAAATATGCAAAGTAAGCCAAGAAGTAATAGCTTAGCAGTAGAGTTGCTGGCCTAAGAGTAGGCAGGCAGGGTTCGAGCCCCCCCAACAACCTTTTTTTTTTTTTTGTAAATAAGCACTAAAAAGCCGCGACAGTATTTAATGTAAATGTATTCCCTTTTGTAAAATGGAATGAAACGGAGCATATATTCTGAAGTAACACAATAACAAAAATAGTCAGAAATGTACTGATAGCTAAGCTGCTGTGAGACGGAGTGTCCGTAGTTGAGTAGTGTTTAAAAAGCTGCAAACTGCGTGCCTGTTGCTAGGCATCGGTTTAACAGACTGAAACTGTTTGCAACTAGCTGTGCTTAGCTGAACATGTGTGTCACTAGCCAATTAAGGTTAATCCCAGCGCACACCGTTTGCGCGGCGCTCCCACAAGCTAACTGCCAGTGCGCATGCGTTAGCTCTGCGCAAACGAGCGCAGACCTGGTTTTAAATGCTTAAAAGTGCTTTTGGCATGTTTGATTGACAGGTCTCAACTCATTTCTGTCAGGAAAATCAAAAATCAGTTGCCAGATTCGAACCCAGGATACCATGCACTAGAGTCAAGGTACTAAACCACTAAGCCATGACAGCAATATCTACAAATGCAGAAATAGCATATATATGGGATAAAATCCAGAATGGAGCATGATAAAGCATTTTCAGTGAAGTAGATACAATTCCAAAACGGCCAATCAGAGAAATGTGCGGGAAAATCGGCATATATAAGCCCCATAGGTGGGAATACACAGCAGAAACGATTGTAGATCAGAGCTGCAGTCAGAATGAGTGGAGTAGGTGAGGGACGTTGCTTTCAAGCACAGCGTTGGGGCGTTGAGGAGTCCAGATACATGGTCTGGCTCCTTGTCCATCATCACGAGGCCCAACTCATGCAGGGCCAGGTCTCATGGGGAGCATATAGGGCAGAGGCATGGGACCAGTTGGCTCATGATCTGACCAGTGCTACTGGCATTCCACGCACTGGTGAGCAGGTCCGTCACCACCATGCGGACTTGAAGCGACGCAAGCAAGACCAGTTGTCCGAATGGATCCAGGAGGCCCGGGATATGCCCAACGCCCCACTACTAAGTTACATTTTACTTATGTATGTAAGGATTTCAACTAGCTGATACCATGGAGATGTGTAGTCCAATATTACTTCTTTCATATTACAGCTGCAGGTGTCCGCTCTATGAATCGCGAGATGCATGCCCGTAGGCTGGTGCGGATGCGCCACCGTGCAGGTTAGTAACCCCACCCAGTACTTGTAAATAAATATTATACTGTAGCATGTATCAGAACATTGCAGTGTATTGATTAAAAGTAATATAATGTGCAAGCAAGATTTGAAAGTCTGCAGGTATGGCTGCAACAAGTTCATCAGTATGCAAGTGTAACTGGAAATATAATTGATAGAATTAAACAGTGCTGTAATACAGATGTCCCACCATTAATTAAATATAGTGTAACCTGCAGTAGTCTCAAGAGTACAGCTTCAGAATCTGAGGTAGTCACATGTGAGATATATCCCCTGTTGAAATGCTGAATCATGACAGAAGTGAGGCTGTTGGAAAGTGTTTGAATCACCACTAGTCTAACATGTGAACAAAGCCTAGAAGTAGCAACCTGAACTGTGAATTTGCAGGATGTGTGAGACTGACAGAAAGGGTCATGTATGAATAAATAAAGTAGTAATAACCCCGGAATATATTAGCCCCAGTGTGTTTCTACAGAACTAAATGCATGTGGGAAGTACAACTTAATATACCAAACTGATTTCAGTGTGTCAGAATCTGGAATGTCTAGCCAAATGCTGTATATGGTGATCACAATAAACAATTTGCAGATAGAATGAATGATTATCTGACAGACTAAACAGCCATAGTTGTCCCCTGTCCTGTCATCAAAGTGTAGCAGGATGATGTATCTGATCAAATTCAAAATAAGTAGGATAGTGATGTATTTGTAACAGGTGTAGCTTGACAGTCAAATAAAATTTATTTTGAAACATCAGCCTCAACTTAATTGTGTACCTATTATAAATGTAAATCAATGTGTAACATATGAATGTGTCATCACTTTCTATATCCGCCCAACCCTATAATTCCATATAACAACACCCACTAAATAATGGTATGTGAACATTTCATTAATCATGGACATTTGTCCGTTTCAAAAATATATGCATGTCTGTTCGTGCATGTGCCCTGTTCATACCTGCAAATCTGATGGTCTGTTGCCATTAATCAACCCTGCATGTTGTTTGACTGTGTATTTCTGTTCAAATAATGCATGTGATATTGATATGCCCCTTGTTCAATGGTGTTAATATCTGGGTGTTTGTTTGATGGGAATACCAATGCATGCTGTTACAACTAATCTGAATGGAATACAATGCCACTAACCCAAACTAACATAACTACTCACAAACCTAGAACGCTTGGGAAGGCAGGTCCCAGCAGACCCACCTCTCCCACCTCAGCTGGTGACTGCACCTGGCACTAGTGCCCAGGCGGACCCTCCGGTGGCCCTGTGCCACCTTCGGGTGGAAGCGCTGCAGGGGATGGGGCCCGTCCCCCCTCTGCAAGTGTGGCCGGAGGGGTTCGTCCACTCGCCCTCCGCGGTGTCCGGTCTGTGGTGCAAAGGGAGATCCAAGACACTGTTCTTGGGCCCCACGCCAGCTTGAGGCTCGTGTGGCACAGCTAACGGCCCGGCCGTTGCCCCGCCTACACAGCCCCAGCACAGCCCAGTCCTGGGCTCTGAAGGAACAGTGGCAACTGCCTATGGATGGGGATATCAGTTCCACCGTTGCCATCTGTGGGCTCATGCATCTTGGAAATCCCAACCTCCGTCCCCGTCAATTGTGTAACCCCCCCACGTGTGTCATACACCGCCCCTGTATGCGTCTTGTCTGTCTTGTCTGTTAACCTACCCAACCTACCTCCCCAGCTATACCGACTTCCTTCACCTGACATACCACTCTCACCTGAAAAAAACAAAAAAAAAGGGCACTCTGTACCCACAAAAAATTACGCCCCATACATAGCTGTCCATGTCGCACACATGTCTGCTTGACATTGAAACAGTTAATTACAATTGGCTCTACAACAACTATTAATGTTGTCCTGACACCTCTCTCAGGGGTGAAAGGTTTCCAATGTCTCACCAAAATACATGGAAATGCACAGCTGTTGCTGCCAAAGACATGGGCATCTATGGGCCTTACCTACATCCCTCCTGCAAATCCCACGCTTGTTTCCCTACTGTCTTACCCTCTTTGTGACCCTTTTTCACCACTTTCCTGTCACCCCTTTTTCTTTTCTTTCAAAGAAATTAGCTGGTGTGCTTGTGTTAGCGGAGCTCACCGCCAGTGCGCATGCGTGAGCTCGCAAACGAGCAGACCTGGTTTAAAGTGCTTAAAAGTGCCTTTATGGCACTTTGATTGACAGGTCCTGTACTCAGTTTGAAAGTTTGCTAAGAAAAATAAATTCCCACTGTCAGTCTCAAACCCAGGACTTTGGTAACATTAGTCTGTATGACCTACCACTAAGCCATGCCTGCTTTACAAGAACACAGTGCTAAAATAAATATAACATGTAATAGTAGGAATCAGTATAAAGGCAATATAGGAGATGTACTATCTAAAGCATGTCAGGTAGAGTTTTAATGGCCAAATTACTGGATTCCCATACTAGTTCAGTGTGAAAAGAAACAGCCCTGCTACCTGTTAGCTTGTACATAATAATGTAAGGTAATGTACATATGTGAAGGTATGTATATCTACACATACATATATATAAATATATATTAATACATATGAAATATAGTCGTAGGTCTCAGTAGCCATACACACTCACTACAGGAAACAGTGAACATAATTGCAGCAACCTGAATCTGCAACACAGCCTGACCCCTGTGTGACCTACTTACCCTTCTAACTGCTTAAAGGTGGCCTCAGCACTTTGATTGACAAGTCCTGTACTCAGTTTGAAAGTTTGCAAAGTAAAAAAAATTCCCACTGTCAGTCTCGAACCCAGGACCTTGGTAACATTAGTCTGTATGACCTACCACTAAGCCATGCCTGCTTCATAAGAGCACAGTGCTAAAATAAATATAACATGTAATAGTAGGAATCAGTATAAAGGCAATATAGGAGATGTACTATCCAAAGCATGTCAGGTAGAGTTTTAATGGCCAAATTACTGGATTCCCATACTAGTTCAGTGTGAACAGAAACAGCCCTGCTACCTGTTAGCTTGTACATAGTAACGTAAGGTAATGTACATATGTGAAGGTATGTTTATCTACACATACATATATATAAATATATATTAATACATATGAAATATTGTTGTAGGTCTCAGTAGCCATACACACTCACTACAGGAAACAGTGAAGATATATGCAGCAACCAGAATCTGCAACACAGCCTGGCTCCTGTGAGACCTACTAAGCCCTTTAACTGCTTAAAGGTGCCTCCAGCACTTTGATTGATAGGCCCTATACTCAACTCAAAAGCAGAATATGAGCATACTAGTAGGCCCTACCACAAGACCATTGTAACACTAGTCTGTATGACCTACCACTAAGCCATGACTCTCATACAGGAATATAGTGCTAAATAAGTGGAACATGTAATAGTAGGAATGAAGATAAAGGCAATATAGTATGTCTACTACCCAAAGCATGTCATGCAGACTTTTATAGTCCCAATTACTGGGTTCCCATACTAGTGTAGTGTTAACAGAAACAGCCCTGCTAATTGTTAGCTTGTACCCAATAATGTCAACTAATGTACATATATGAAAGTATGTATATGTACACAGATATATATATATATATTTATATAGCAATACATATGACATATAGTTGTAGGTGTCAGTATGCATACACACTCACTATAGGGAACAGGCAAGATAAATGCAGCAACCTGAATCTACAACACAGCATGAAGCATGGTAGATGTACTAACCTTCACACTCACAAAACACTGTCAACAGCATACCAGCATGGTCCACGCCCTACAATCTGAAAGGGCAACGCCTATCTCACATACCCTTTTATAGCAGTGTCCTGAAATCACAGTGAGACATGCAATCAGTACACACCCAGCTGCATGCAATTAGCAAATGCTGCCTTACAATTGGTGCAGAGGCCATCACATGGACCTATGCAGATACCTACAAAAGCAATGAGTACCCACACTACACTCATGCAATACATTCATTGCACAAAACCGACAGAGAAAGAGAGAGAGAGACAGAGAGAGAACAAAACAGAAATAAAGACAGCCAGCAGCAAAACCAGCAGCAGCAGCAGCAGCAGCAGCAGCAGCAGCAAACTTCAAGCAGCACCAGTGACACACCAACAGCTTCCACAAACACAGGTAATGCAAAGTAGCAGGTTAATCCTGCGTATACTGTGACACCTCCAAATGTATCATAGTTCACTATCTATAGGTATGTCCATGAGATAGGTTGTGTGTAGATAGTCATGAAATATAAACATATGTAATATTGTTGTACATGTGGGCCATAACTAACACTTCCATAGCTTAGAACACAAGGCCAGTTGTGCATATGATGCAGTAGTTCCCAGGGTCAGTAGAGGTTCCTCCTCATTGGTGTGGGACCACTGTGTATGTATGGCACTGTTCAGGTACATATCCTGTAGTATGGCCAGGGATTAATATCAGTCTGTCATGTGGTGCTATGTCCTCCAGGGGTGAATGTAGCACACATCCAGGGATACCATTTCGTAACAGTGATGATATGTGTTCTGCAATGATGAGGGTGGCTCTCACCTGGACATGTGAGAGGATAGGGAGGTTACAGTCATCTGGGATAACTAATAACATGTGTGTAGGACAATGGGGGTACCTGCACCTAAACTGTCTGCAACAATGTTGGCAATATCTGTGCATTTGGTGAATGTGAAGCATCTTAACACTGCAGACAACAGATGCCTTCCCGTCATGTGAATCTGCCCTGTGCTGCAGTAGCCTCCTACTATTGTTATACAATATGCCTGTATCTGTAGTCCACTGGACAGGATTAATAAGTGGTGTGCAGTTGTTCTGGGTTAGATAACTGTGTGCACAGTACATGCAGTATGTGGGATGTCTGTGGTAAGCATATGCAAAGGTGCTGGCGGTGTGTGTTGTGGCTTCCACTGGCCCAGTGGGCTGCATGGATAGCATCACTGTCATAACTACTGAATAACTGTGTAATAACATGCATACATAGCAAGGTAGTGTACTGTGCTTGTGGTGTTGTTCAGATATGTATATCCAGGCTGAGTAATGTGTGTCCACATCACAGGGTTGGATGGCAGCACACATCCAGTATGTATGGATGAACACCCAGAATGTGTCAGACGTGTCACCTGTGCAGACGATCTGGCCATTACCTGTGCATCCCCACAACACACACACATGCAACATATGGCAGATGTACTATAGCAGTACACACATGTTCATAGGTTCATACTAGGCTATCTGCCCGAGGGCATTTACAAGCCTAGCCCATCATTTTGTGGCTTACGCCACCCCTTTAGTATGGGGAACCATACCCATTATTTTGCTGTGCCTCTGTCGAGCAGTGACACTGAGGTAATCCCTGGGGTATATCTGCGATCTCCCATCCATTGGTCAAGATTTCTCTTGAACAAGGCCAGCGAGGTGCTCTGCCTCACATATACCGTGATTTTGTTCCACAGCATAGGGAGTCTTTGGGTGATGAATCTATCCCTCTAGCATGTCCTATTAATAGCCGTGTCGAGGTTTAAGTCTCCCACCCTTGTGGCTCTGATGGATCTAGATTTTTTTAGGTGAAGCATATTCATCAAATCTGGGTTTGACATGGCCTTGTATGTTGGGCAAAGGTCACCTCTGAGCAAGCGGTGCGACTGAATAGAACATACATGGACATGCTGGAGGGGCAAATTCCTAACTGAGAGGCTCCCTTCACTCTGTAATGAGCTCGAACAGTTGAGAATGAAAAGTTCATAGGTTCATACTAGGCTATTTGCCCTAGGGCATTGGTAAGCCTAGTAGAATGTGTTTGTCTTTTGCCACCCAATCACAAGTTATGCTGCTATGCCCTTGTCCGACTTTAGTATACTGTGCCTCTGTCTAACAGCGACATAGAAGTGATACCTGGGGTACAACTATGATCTCCATCCACTCATCCAGATTCCTATGGAAGAGAGTCAATGAGGGACTCTGCCTAACCAGTAGTGTGAGCTCATTACAGAGTGAATGGAGCCTCTCGGTTAGGAATATGCCCCTCCAGCATGTCCATGTATGTCAGTGCTGAGGTCCAGCTCTCCTGAGCATGTGGCTGTATGGGACTCTGATTGCCTGAGGTGCATCATGTTCATTACTGCTAGGTAGGACATGGCTGTATATGGCATGCACAGATTGCCTCTGAACAGGCAGTATGCCACTGAGTCCAGCTGGATTCACTTTACCTGGGCAGCATATGACATCTGTGTGAGCCATTGCATCCCCTTGATGATGTACTGTTGTCCTGTACCAGTTGCTGTAGGTGTCTGGTTAGGTACATCCCAAAAGGTGCATTGTACGCAATTATAGGCCTGATGATGGATGAGTACAGAGGCACAATGACCTCCCCTGCCATACATGTGAATCAGTCATGATTAGCTAGGCTATATAACATGTCTGTCAATCCACGTTGGCCATGTGGTAGACAAATGACAGATCGCTACCATGTTTCTTCCCCAGGTCCCCAACCACGCCTTCTGTACTCAATGGCCTAACACCTATGTTGTACTGTGCCACCAATGTGGAGGCATGGGAATCTGCATTGAATACTGATACTCCCCCTCCCTTGTTCAAGTGTTGTGGCCGACAAGAATGGTAACAGCTATAACGTGGTAGTACTGGTGTGCTCCTGTGAAACCTGAAACAGGTTCATGTTACTGCACAGATATCGATGTCCAGAATGCTAGGTAGGGTTTTGGGTGCGTGCATCCTTGGGTCTAGACGTCCAGTGTTGAGTAGCATCACTCTTACTTCCTCATCCTTTGTGATACAAATGGATGTGGGTTTGCCTTATGAGCCTTGCCTAATACAGGCACTATGGGTGTAGCAGGAGGCTCCAAAATGTCAATAGGACTGTGGTGACAGGTGCAAGCTGTCCCTAGCAAAGCATACCACCCCAAGATGGCAGGCATTGGCACACCTGTGAATGACACCAGTATGTCAGTCAATTGTTGGAAGGGATCATCGTGCCTTGATATTGTGGCATTGTTCTAGGTGAGGGTAGGATGCTACTCAAGGTCAGGGTCAAACTGTCTCGGCTACGTGCTCAGAGAGCTCTGTAATGTCTCATGTCATGTAGTCCAGGGAGGAATGTGTCAGGCCATTCACAGCAGCATGGACATTGACTGAGTCATACCTGTACCTGCCTTGGGGTTACCTGACTGTTTGTGTTATGTGGCAGGTCATAGTGCCTGACAGGCTGCACACCGTGACCCTCACCTCGTTAAGCCTGGTGAACGTGATGTGAGCGTGCCTGATGATAGAGGCACCTAGTACAGGTGTATGAGGTGTGTTGTTAACTGTTAATGGCTGTGAGTGTTCAGCACATTGGCTTTGTGTGATATGTGTTGTACATGTTCGTTTATGTGGTAGTGGTTGCCTGGATGTCTGCTTAGGAGGTCTCTGCTGCATAGGCAGAGCTGTGGTCTGAGCCTACAAGTATGATCATGTGTGATCATGTGTTAGGTCCGCTGTTGTGGTAGGTCTACGTGAGACTGGAAGTGTAGTGAGTGATCCCCTTTGCCACGTGACTGGTTATGGCGGTATTGAGTAGACAGAGCCTAGCCTCCAGTCTGGTATATGGTTGCATCACTCACATGAGTTTGAATTTGTTGTTAGGAGGAGGGGTTGTCTGTGTACATGCATCTGTTCTAACATTGTCTCTGGAGTACCACACTCACCAGCTGGACTGAGGAGGGAACTGACAACTGACCTCTGGACATGCTAGAATACTATTGTGAACTCTGTAATCACTAATGATTGAAAACAAGGTCCAGTGGGGAGTGAGGGTGTACTGACATTACCTACAACTGCTGACTGATATAAAAGCGTCAGTGAGCAAATGCCAGGTAACCTAAGTGCAATGTGTCACAATGAAGTAAATGCAACAATGACAAGCAGTCACTTGCTGTCATGTGTAACATGGAAGTACGTACAGTAAGCAATGCAGATAACAGTAGTGAGTCACAGATGTGTTGCAAAGATGTGTACTATGTGGAAGTAGCATACCAGTGAAATAACAAGCTAACAGATAACAAGCATATAAACAAAGGTAGATGCAGGAGGCCTGATGTAGTGTTTGCTACAACAAACAAGGTGTAGCAATGTCAGTAAGATACAGCTCAGATATGCAGGCACTATAAACCTGAAACCAGATGTCCCCAGCTATGAATGGCAGAGTACAGCCTATTGTCACACATGAGTGCAGACCACAAACCTCGTCAATGTTAAATAACTGGCCTGAAGGCCAACTGCCCATACCAGAAGTAATACACTTGTACACTGGGCCCACAATCAGCAGTTCCCAACTTCAATGGATGAAAGATATGTGTCCTGCCACCACAGTGCTTGCCACCAACCTCCCTAATGTAAAACAACTGGTCTGAAGGCCAAGTACTTAGTACAAATGACATAGAATGATAGCTACACTGTAATCAGGTTTTAACCAATCAGTAATAAGTAGAAGTTAACACTCCTGTATAGAATGTGTACCATGTATTGTTGAGATACTATGCTGATAACCTGTTTGTGTACCTTTCCAGATAGACATGGCACCTAAAAGGAATCCTGCCTACTCTGCTGCAGAGGATGACGTGATCCACCAGAGCCTGGTGCGTGACTATGCCATCCTGTTCTCACGCACCACCCAGAATCAGCAGGAGAGGTCTGCACTGTGGCAAAACCTTGTTAGCAGGATAAATGATGTTGGCATGCATGATAGGACATATGAGCAGGTGAGACATCACTGCAGTGATTTGATAAGAAATGTCAGCCAGCGTGCTGCAGATATCCGCAGGCAACAGGCTGCCACAGGTGGGGGGGGGTGGCCACACATCCCCCCCTCACCAGACAGGAGGGGCTACTGCTAAGTGTCGTGGATCCAGCCCCAGAACAACAGCAACCATCATGCATCCTGATGGAGGTTGGATCCACACAGCAGCAAGACAGCGAGCATGCAGGTAAGATGCCATATTCATTTATTGTTATTACTTTTACATTTGTTGACCCAGATAGTCTAGCTGGATATAAGTTCATTTTCAGTAGAGGCCTGTGGAGAAAAGCTCCACACATAACGTAATAAAGGCAGACAGACAAGTTGTCAATACAGACAGCCAACATAATAGAATTGTACACCAGCCTGTTAATTAAATCAACATACATGTAAGGAAGTCAAACAGTTTAGAGTCATACACAATGTACCGTTGGTTTCAAAGCAATCCTACCTAAAGCATAATGGTTATGCAATAAGGCAAAAGCCATATACATAATAGTTAGGGCTCAGAAGGGTAGAGAAGTAGAAGGAGTATGACAGATACAATGATATGGAAGAGGCAGGAGTCAAGAAGGGAAGTGAGGAAAAGAAGGAAGACAGTCAAGAGGAGGTGGGAGGGATGGGAGAAGTAGGTCAGAGCATAGAAGGACATCAAGGTGAAAGAAACAGGGTAGAAGCTAGTTTCTATGCACAATGAGGGGTTAAAGGTGAAGAGAGGGTAGGGAGAGGGACGTTAGCCTGGACTCTAAGAAGAACAAAGCCAGTGGTTTTGGAAGTACAGTTTGAGTTGACGTATGAAGAGAGGTAAGGGTGAGATTAGAGTTAACTCCTGGTATGTACATATGACTGTTCTGTACGCTGTTACTTCATGCATGCATAAGGTGTGCATGTGGTATGTATCTGTCATCATGATATATATACAGACATGATGTGCAGCTGATGTGTATAAGGGAACTAGTGTACTACTGTACTGTATCATGTGCAAAATGAATGGCACACATGTGCCCACTGACATTACTCTCTTCACACTTCCAGGTCCCTCCCATGTAGCAATGAGGCAGGCCATAAATGCTGGTGAGTCTTTTAAAATTATCTGTAAAACAATTTATAAAACTAGGAAGAGTAGTGTAACTCTGTAGTAGACATGCTGGTGACTGTGTTCACAATAACTGTAATTGACAGGTAGTAAATTGAGTAGTGTAACACGGTACTGATGTGTGTGTTTACTGTGGGTGTGCATGTGTGCAAGTGTGCCTGTGCCCAAGTGTGCATGTGTGTTAGTGTCCATGAGTGCATGTGTCCATTTCTGAATGTGTGCATTAGTATTGAAGTGCATCTCTTTCAAATATGTATTGAGACTGTAATCTGTGTTCCATGTTTTCCTCCCGTAGGTTCTGGTGTTGCTCTGGTGACCTGCAGCAGGGAACCTGAATCTTGTGCCCCAGGTACTGATGATGATGAAATGTCTGTAATGGTGCAGGAAGGTGTGTCTGGGTCCGCCATTGGTCAGCCAATTGACAGTACACAGCTTTCAACCCCGTCAATGCGCACAGTCATCCTGCCGTTACATCCTTTGTCACCATTGTCCCTAGGTGATGGACAGTCAGCAGTGGGCATAGATCAGGGTAATGTGGTACCTGTGGTACATGCATCCTCACAAGGCAGCCATGTGCAGAGGCCTCCAATGGTACCACGCAGACAGTCGCCCATGGGTTCTCGTGGGGCATCCGTGGCGTACTGCCTCTGGCCGACGTGCCCAAGGAGGTATGTCAACCTCCACTATGTTTAGAACTGTCATGCAGGCACAGGCACGTATGGAAAGGTACACCAGACAGGGTCTGAGGGAGCTGAGAGCATGTCGCATAGCCATGACAGACGGCATGCATGATGTTGCGAATGCTATCCGTAACTTCACAGATGTCGTTGACAGACGTTGTGCGGGCATAGAACAGCTGCTCCACAACCAGATGTCCATGGGCCAGGGCGATGGTGTGCGTTTGCGATGTCGACGTGGCCGTATGCCAGCAAGAGCACCAGCTGGCAGTGGCCACGGACGACAACGGGCCCACTCGCGCCTCAAGTGCCAGCACCAGCCCCAGCAATGCTGGGTCTGTGCTGTCATCCAGACGCCCCAGGAGACCACGTGCACATGGCTCTGGACAGTCCCAACAGGGAACTGTGTCCAGTCAACACACCCCTGCTTCCGATGACAGTACCCAGTCTGGGTTAGTACCGGATACGGCCCGTAGCACCCCTGCAGGGCACAGGTACCGTGTCCGTGCCCACAGACACTGATCTGGATGACCTGACAGGTGCAGTCTGTGGCTGTCCACAAAACCCTGTACATGGCAGCCATTATGTGGGACTGTGTGCGATCTTACACACATGCAGAAACCTGGAAACCTAACACCTAGGGCAAACACATACACACACACACACACACACTGCACCAACAACGGTCCACCCTGTACTGCTGCCCCTCACAAACACACATGCACATACATGTCAATTGGTGTTACCAGTGGCCGGCTTGGGCATACCTAACCCACACCCTGTGCATATGATGACACTGTGCCACCTCCTGCATACTACAACATCGGTGCAGGTAAAGGTAAACACGTTGCTGATGCACAGGGTGACTACATAGATGTGTATAAGTAGTAACATGTTGGTAACTGTTGACTGTTGCAGTATAAATGTGTATATATCACAGCAGTCCTGCTGCAGTAACTGTATGAATGTCCTCAATTGTTATCTGCACCCATACTACTTAACAAAGTGTACCAGCTGCACACCATCACATGCTAACATTGACTATGGCAATGCGCATCTTGTGCTGTTATGTAGATTCAGCTACATGTATCTGTTCTGTCACACATGCATTTATACACACCCTGCTACCCACACACATGCACACGCTCACCTGCCATTCCCATTATTTATCACCCTACATGAGTAGCTGTTGATACATGACAGGTACACATTTCAGAAGTGCACTATGTTGTTTACTACTGGCATCCCCTTCTCTACCTGTACTCACAGGGTTCAGGCAATCTCATCAGTTGGAAGATATAATGTGCATCAGGTACTGTAGTACCCTGATTGCCACAGCAAACATGTTTCCCATACAGAAATGCACACACAGACACATCCCACATCCACACACTTGCCACATTCAGGCTTCAGAACACTATCTAGGTATATTCGGGTACATGTGCGTGTTACAGTAGCATGTAACACTATACTGAGTACTGGCAGTTAGTTGTCTGTTGTCATGTTGTCTGTATAGAATAAAAGAATTGTTTGATTATCCTACTCCGTTTTGTGGACATTACTTGAAGTGTTACCTTACATGTGTTATCAGTACCACCACCTTCTGTTTTGTAGTTTTGTTTGTATAGGGTGCTATCAACATCACTGCTTGTTAAGGGTAATGACCACCCTGCAGTGCATAGCCCCATGTGGCAAAAGCCACATCCCACCCCATCATTGTGCACACACACTAACCCCACCAACAGTAAAACACATACTTTCCATTTGCAAGATTCAAACCCATACCTAACTGTGCAATGACAGTAGAAACAGACACATTAGCAGAGTGTGCTATTTGCAGTAGTTGGAGAAATATTTACTAATGCTGTACTTAGAGGGTGCTGACATCATCTGTGTGTAGGAGGAGGGATGTGCACCCTGTAGTGTGTTCTCCCAGTTGGCAAAAGGCAGTTAACCCTCCCAGCATAGTGCACACACATAAACCACACTCATATTAACACACATACATTCCCTTTGCAGGATTCAAACCCCTACCTAACTACGTTATGACACTGAAGAAAGATGCATTAGCAGAGCGCGCTATGCAAATTACTTGAGGACTTTACTACAGGTGATATAGTTATAAAGTCCTGACATCATCACTGTTTCAAAAGGGGGATCTGCATCCTGTACCATACTGTCACGGTTGCTAATAGGGACATTTCCCACACACACACATCGATGTGTTGGAGGTTTGCATATGTGGGGGATCCAGAACTCCAGTGTGATTAGTATATGGTTTGATTGCAACAATGAGGGATATACTCCCAGTGGTGAGCAGTTTGTACTCATGTTTGTAAAGATCAGCTCTACTATATCTGCCCCTCTTGTGGGAAGGTTGGTTACCTGTTCCATAGCCAAAGAATGTCCGATCAATGGGAACCTTAGAGCTTGGGTATTGTGGCTTGTGTAATGTTCACAGTCTATGTTTGGGTAGCTGGCATCACCCAGTATGATGGTGTTTGCAGAGTAATCTAAACTCTCCTGTGTCAGCATGAAGGCTGTGTGGGAGACCTGAGTTTGAGAGGGTGCTGTAAGAGCTCCTCTGTGTCTCTTTCCATGTGGTCCAGGGAGGTACGTCCCAACAGGTAGCTGACTGTGACCCTGCCCTTGCGCTGCCTGGAGGGCGGCACGTCTGACAACAGCTCATGTCAAGCAAGTGCACACCCCTCATAAATGATGTGGAAACCTTCAAAGGCCCAAGGCCTGTTGAAAATATGGACCAGACTGCAGATACCTGTATAGAGTCATTCTGTGGACACATTCAGGAATGCATGGATCATGAAGCCACATATGAAAGCATGACCCAGTTCTCCAAAGGCAGATGTCCTGGGCCGGACACCAGCCATAAACACACTATACAATAGAAGGATGGCGCCACTACATGATACAACAACCTCCCAAAATGTGAAGGCACCACTGATGAGTATTGGATGACAACTACAGGCACCCATATGATTGTCTAAGGCCATCTTTGAGAGAGGATTCCACAAGCCACTGAGGATAATCACAAGGCTGCCTGTAGTTATGTTAGTAACCTGAGTGGTACTACCCAGATATGCTCAGAGGTAATACAATATGTCACACAAAATATAAAACACACAGACATTGCCATCATCCTAGTGGACAGGTTCAATGCTGCCTTCTCTCCCCACCACACCAAAAGGGAACATATGTCTCGCAGCACAGTGCTTCCCCCCCGACATCACAGATGCTCAGGTAAGAGATGCCCTTCCCAAAGCAATAAACACTGCATCAATGGGACCAGACAGTGTCCCAGGCTGTGTCCTACATGAACCACAAGAAGAGCTACACCCAGACATAACACCACTGTTCAATCCCAGCCTTAATACACGATATGTGGCCAGAGAGTGGCATACAGCAACAGTGGTCCCTCAACATGCAGGTGGTGCTGTCATGGATCCTGGACACTACTCGCCCCATATGTCTGACTAGCTTTGTCTGCAAAGCTATGGCAAGGATCATCATGAACCTCACATATCTAGATATTGTGGACCTACAGACATGTCACCATACACAGTTTGGCTTTGTCAATGGCAAATCCTGCCTATCAAACCTGTTTGCTTTGTTTGAAACAGTCACCAAGGCCACTGTCAAGGGGTAGGAGGTCCACACAGCCTACTTGGACCTTGCATAAGCCTTGGATACAATACCCAACTTGTGCATTCTAGGGAAGCTCACCAGTGTACATAATAACCCCTATGTCACTATGGGTATTGCACAGTGGCTCAAGGGCAGAACACACATGGTAGAATTGCTGGAGCCATGTCAGCCTCCAACCTGGTACAAGTGGTGTCCCACAAGGCACAGCCCTAGGAGCTGTCATGTTCATTATATATTTGTCATAGGTACAGGCCAACATGGAAGTACTGTGGCTCAGCAAGTCGCAGGTGACTGCAGACCGAACACCATAATCAACTCAACAGCTAACACACGCATCCTCCAAATGGGACTCTTGCAAACACACGACTTGTGCCACAGCCATGGCCTCAACATGAATGACAGAAAGAGTATAGTCATCCCCTTTGTCAAACACTAAGTGACCACAATGTACCACATATGTGTTAATCCAGTAAGTGCAGACCAAGGAATTATGGACCTTGGGGTACGCAGGTTGATAGCATTCTACCATTTGACAACAACATGGACAAAGTGGTTAGGTAAGCATGTTATATGGGCCACATCATCATGGGATCCACATGTAGGCCAGGGAGGACATTGTGCCCCTTTACTCATCCCTCATCATGCCCATAATTGACTATGATGAACCTGTCGGCATGCACCTTACCAGACACCTGCAGCAACTGGGGCTACCACATATGTACCTCGACAAGGGATCAAAGTGCTCAAACAGATGCCACATACTGACTGGTTAAAGTAGCAGCATCTCTACTCAGTGACATACTGCCTCTTCATAGGCAATCTGTGCCTGACATAGAAGGCCAGGTCATACCCTCACGTAATGGCCATGCTGCATCTCAGAATATCCAGATCCCACCAGGATACACGCTGGAAATACTTGAACCTCAGGAGTGATATACATAGGACATGGTGGAGGGGCACATTCACAACTCAGAGGCTCCCTTCATTCCTGATTATTATCCCAATAGAGGTTAGGCGGACTGACTCAGTGACTATCTTCAAGAGCGATATTAATGACTGGATGTGACATTGTAGGGTTACCCTGGGTATCACTTATGTGTCACTGTGAGAAAGAGGCACAGTATACTAACCTTGGAAAAGGGCATAGCAAGACAGATTCACAATGCATGTTGAAAGGCACGCACATTCTGGCTAGGTGGATACATGCCCTGGGCAGATATCCCTGTACGAACCTATGGACCTATGTCTCTTTTTCACCATTGGCCCTATGTGCTGTCAATCACCAATGTAATCTCAATACTCCGTAGCATGTGCAAAGGTCAGTTGTCAGTCACCTCTATGGTACAGTTGTGGAATATGTGTGTCATGTAGTAATGTCACAGCTGCCACATGTACATAGTCAACCCTATCCCCTACCCATTGATGTACATCACATGTATGAGATGGAAACACATGGCCAAACTGTAACAACAACATACAAGTCAGTCAGATGCATGGACACATGACTCAGTCATTGTCCATGCCACCACAGCTGATGTGGGATGTTGCTCACTGGGATACGTGATAGGGAACATGGAAGGGATCACTGAGCAAGTGACACAGGCTGGTAGACCCCTGAACTTGGTTGGCATCAGACCCTCACCAGGGATTCCGACAAATTAATGAATGCTAATGAATAAGTGTAGCTACAACACCCTAGCTGAATGGTTCTTAGCATGCAGTCACTGCATTGCTATGGAATACTGTCTTACCACTCCCACAACAGGTGAGAACATGCAGCTCCTGTACATTAACAACATGTAGACTTTATGCCCCAGACCAGGTGTGCATCCCTCACTACTAGGCTGATAGCATCTACATCTCACACTGTATATACACATCCCACATGCAGCATCTGCACAGAAGACCACGGTCATAATGTTACCCTGTGCAAATGCCATGTATTCACATGTGGCAGGCATCACACATGGTAACTATTGAAAGTCACAGTACATATGTGTATTTGGCACACACATACAGCATGTGTTCATTGCCATAACCGGTGTAATCAATGTCATGCATTATTGTGAGGGACAACCCACACACATGGGCATTCTGTGTGTGCACAACACACATGGCATGTCTGTAATCAAAAGCCATACATAATTGTGATATTGTTTAGAAAGGGGTATGTGCATCCTGTAGTGTGTTTTCACAGTTTAGGGATATATCAATCATACACACTTACCCCCCTTCACACACACTTGCCACCTGCTGGATTCAAACCCCTACCTAACTATACTATGACACTAGAGACGGACGCATTAGCACAGCGCGCTATTTGCATTACTGGGGAATTTCCTTTCCCCTGATATACTTATAGGGTGCTGACATCATCAGAGTCTAGAAAGTGGAATGATCATCCTGTGGTGTGTTTTCCCAGTTGCCAAAAGGGATGTTTCTTTCATACACACTTACACACACACTTACCCCCCTTCACACACACTTGCCACCTGCTGGATTCAAACCCCTACCTAACAATGTTATGTCACTACAGACGGACGCATTAGCAGGGCGCGCTATTCGGATTACTGAGAGAATCCTTTTCTCCAATATACTTATAGGGTGCTGACATCATCAGAAAGTGGAATGATCATCCTGTGGTGTGTTTTCCCAGTTGCCAAAATGGATGTTTCTTTCATACACACTTACACACACACTTAGCCCCCTTCACACACACTTGCCACCTGCTGAATTCAAACCCCTACCTAACTATGTTATGACACTACAGACAAACACATTAGCACGGCGTGCTATTCGGATTACTGAGAGAATCCTTTTCTCCAATATACTTATAGGGTGCTTACATGATCAGTGTCTAGAAAGGGGGATGAGCATCCTCTGGTGTGTTTTCACATTTGCTAGGGGTAACATTTGGACCAAGTGTGTGAGCATGCCCAGTTCAGCCTTCCTGTGGCATGTTGTGTGAAAGATGTCTCATTTATCTAAGTGTGTGAGCATGCCCAGTGTGGGCTTTACATATGTTTAACTCTGCAGCCCATCACATTTGTGGATGAGTGTGACCTTCAACAAATACCTACAGTTTATGGTTGTGTGTTCTGTGCCATGTTGTGTAGTTACTGTCCGAATGCTTTTTGTGTGAACAAAACAGGGAGTATACTGTGCCTGCAGGTTTTGCATGGGATACTTTGCACACAATTGTCAACATCCGTTCATACTGACCTAACACTGTAGCACTGTCTAGTGTAGTGTTTCAGTACTTTCACTGTGGTGGTCAGTATCCTGGGCTTTAGTCCTATCACTGCTTTACATTTCCATAGTGTGCACAACAGCCTGGTTAGGGTCCAGTTGTGCACATCTGCACAAAGGCAGTGCCTCTACAGACCCTGTTAATTGCTGCCCCATAAGCTTAAGAAGTGTAGTCTGCAAATCTATGGAGAGGATCATAATTGAGCTCATAAACAAAGATATAGGGGACATGCAGACATTGTACCCATCCCATTTTGGCTTGGTCAGGGGCAGATCATGCCTTTTGTACTGGGTTGACATCTTCAAATTGGTCACTTAGGCCATTGTTGAGGAAAGGCAGTCCATACAGCCTACCTTGGCCTTGCAAACACTTTCAACACAATACCCCACTCAGGTATTGTGGAAAACCCTAACAACTGAAATATAAACCCATATGTCACAAGATGGGTTGCAAACTGGCTTAAGGACGGGACCCACAGGGTTAGAGTTGCTGGCACTATGTTAGACTCCAGGCTGGTCACAGGTGGTGTCACACAGGGCTCAGTCCTTGGCCCCCATTGTTTGTCATGTACTTCCCAGAAGTACAGGCCAACATGGGAGGACTTTGGATGACAATGTTAGCAGATGACTGCACACTGGGCACCATAGTGGACAGTACATCACACACAGATATCCTTCAGAAGGGACTCACAGTAACTGATAGCTGGTGCCAGGGCCATGGCCTGAAGTCAGAGTGCACAACATGTGTAGACATACCCTTCAGGAAAAGCAAGGTGACCCCAAGCTACCATATAGGTGGCAATCCTCTAAGCACAGAGGAGGTTATCATGGACCTGGGGACCCAGGTTAACAGTCGCCATTCTTCTGAGACTCACATTGCTAAAGTGGCTAGGAAGACCTTCTACATTGCCCACCTGATCAGGATGGGATTCACATCCAGATCTAGTGGGTCATTGTTCCCTGTACTCTTCACTTATCAGACCGGTGATCGAGTCGAATGCCCTATTCTGGCTGTATCTCACCCAACATCTGCAGCAATTGGAGACACCCTGACTGTCCCCTACCTAAAGGATCAAGGAACCCCAACAGCTGTCATATGCTGCCAGATTGAAGACACTCACACTCTATTCACTCACATACCGTCTGCTTAGAGGTGACATGTGCCTGACATGCGAGGCCATGTCCAAACAGAGATTAATGGGCATGCTCCACCTCAGACTCAGAAGATCCACCTGAACCACTAGTGCAGGTGACTTACACCTTAGCAGGGATGTATGTTGGACATGTTGGAGGGATGGAGTTATCACCGGAGACTCCCTATGCTGTGGAATACAATCCTGGTCCATTTGAGGCAGAGCACCTTGCTGGCTGTGTTCAAGAGGTATCTTGACCTAATGCTAGTCGGAGAATGTGTTTGTCCATCAACACATTGTAAGCGTAGTTCGACATGTCATATGTCTTGTTTAGTATACTGTGCCTCTGTCTACCTGTGACATAACATTGATACCCAGGGTAAACCTCCCATCTCCCATCCACTTATTAGGATTCCTGTTGAGGGGACTCAACCAGTGTCTCTATGGACAACCTGTACTGGTAGTTTACTCATGTGTGGGGTGGCTTCTGTGTTTTGGATAATGCAGTACAGCCTGTCCTATATATGTCAGTGCTGGGGTTCAGGTCCCTCATGTGCATAGCTCCCTGCCATTCAGATTGTACAAGGTGCAGCATGTGCATTGATTCCAGCTTGGACATGGCTTTCTACATCAGGCACAACTTGCATCTGGGTGGACAGCATGGCAGTGTGTGGAGCTGCACTCTGTTTAATCAGACTACACATTACATGTGTTCCAGCTCTGTCATACTCCTGGTGAGGTACTGTTGTGGACTTTACAGGTGCTGGATGTGTGTGCATGAGGTACACCCCACAGGGGCTGTTGTGGTCATTTCTAATGCTGATGAAAGATAACTGCAGAACCAGAATGACCTCCCTTAGCTAGATGTCAGACAGCATGGACCATACAATCACACTGAAAACAGGACCCTCTCCACAAAGGGAAAGTGTCCTGTCTGGTGGACCCCAGCCATAAACAAACTGTATGACAGATGAGGGTTACTAATGCAAGACAGAGCTACATCTCCAAAAGGGAAGACAGCTGTGATCAGCACTAGTAGAAAGCTACATTATCTCATAAAGACATGCAAGGTCAACTTGGGGACATAAATCACCAAAGACAATGAAGGTAACCACACTGCTTTCTTCAGTTATGTCAGACACCTGGTTGTGAACCCTCGGATATGCTCAGAGTTGGTACACAACAACATATATTCCAGTGACCTGACAGATATTGGCAACATTCCGGCGGACAGCTTCAGTGCGATTTACCCTCCCTCACCCCCAAAACAAGATAGTTATCACTGCTGTATGTAACCTCACTGTCATCTTGGATGTCCATGTGAGAGCCACACTCAGCAAAGACAAGTACACAGCATCCATGGGACCTGCTGGTATCTCCAGTTGCATGCTATGTGAACTCCAGAAGGGCTGGACCCATATATACAACTGCTATTTAACCTTAGTCTTGCTACAGGATATGTACCTGAACACTGGCATACGGCAACAGTGGTCCCACTCCACAAGGGGATGCCTCCACAGACCATGGCAACTACCACCACACAGGCTTAACCAGCCTTGTCTGCAAAGATATGGGAGGAGTCATGGAGCTCTTACACAGACACATTACTGACCTATGGACCCTTGTTCCCACCTAGTTCAGCTTTGTACAGGGCAGATCCTGCCTTTTGCACCTTTGCACCCGAAAAGTACCTACCATGAAGATCAGGGTTCTTCAACACATGTCATATGCTTCCAGAATAGAGGAAGTCCAGCTTTGTTCAGTGTCATACCGCATACTTACAGGTGACCTATGCCTGACATACAAGACCATGTCCAATCAGGATTTGGTGGACATACTCCACTGCAAGCAATCCAAATCCACCAGAGCCATGAGAGCTGAGTATTTGAACCTCAGCACATACATGTATAGGACATGCTGGAGGGACAGAGTCATAACTCAGAGGCATCTCACACTCTAGCAGAGTATCCCAGTTCATGTTTGACAGAGTCCCTCACTGACTCTCTTCAGGAGACATCTGGACAACTGCATATGAGACGGAGGCACAGACTAGACAGAGACACAGTCATGTTATTCAATTACGTAAGGGGTCATAATGTGTCACTACTAAGTCAGAGGCACAATATTCAGAATCTATTCTGTACACTTATTACCACTATAAGGGGTGGCAATAGCCACATCACTATGGCTAGGCTTATACATGCACTAGGGCAGATAGCCTAGTAGTACACTATGACACTATGAAACACCGGTGTATGTGTAGCTATTGTCAATCAAACAGTATGATGTGGCTTGGGGGCTTGATATCTCCCTGTATTCCAACATTGTTTTGTCTATTCCTTCTAGCATGTCTAGGGATCAGTTGCTAGTGTCCTCTCCTGCTCAGCTGGTGAACCTGGGAATATTGAGGCACTGTTACAGTTGCCTCATGTACACTGACAACCCTCTCCTTCTGCCATAAAACACACATACATGTGAGAGATGCAACTATATAGCCAAAGTGGAGGCTGAGCTCTCTCAACATAGGACTAGCAAGACCAGAGAGAGGGTGAAGGTAACCACACACACATCTTTAATCCAGTCTCACATGGCACTGTCACAACTTAAGATCATACACATAGACACACAGAGACACTCTCGGAGGCTCTGATCAGAAGTCTACCAGAATGGCGGTGGCCACCACAGCAGACACTCACACAACTGCCTCCACAGGGCACAGCACATGCAACACATTGACCACAGAGTCGGTGTGCCAAACAGTCACAGCCCTTAAGGCCAAACACAATGCCAGACACACTTGTCATAGGTGACTCCATAGTCAGACACACTGATGTCCCACTCACCAGATCAGGTACAGAGGAGGTCACAGTAAGCTGCCTATCGGGCACTGGAATCCACCACATAATGCAAGCAATCAGGTCACTAAACTGCAAGTACAGGTCTGACCCAGTCATAATCCATGCTGGTGTGAACGACCTGAGATGTACCTCCCTGGACTACATGGAAAGAGACATAGAGGATCCCTCTGATTATGTAGGCCAGGCAGGTATGACCCTGACCTTCGGCAGTATCCTACCTTCACCAAGTATGATGCCACATAAACAGAGACAAGATGATCAGCTGTAGTATTTTGCTTAGACTATGGTGTCATTCTAAGGGGTCCAATGTCTGTCTGCCTGGGATGACATGCTGGACAGGCCACGGTGATTTGCAAGGGACGGCTTGCACCTGTCACCCCTGGGCTTCCGGATTTCAGATGATGCTCTTGCCACCCCATTGTGCCTTTTTATGCAAGATTCAGATTCTACACCTACCACCCTAGAACACAGTAAAGGAAAGACACTAAGGGTAATGCTGCTCAATGCCCAAGGTCTCAACCTCAAGCTGCACACACTCTATGCCCTTCTCAGTATGTAGCACATTGATGTCTGTGCTGTGCCTGAAACCTGGTTCACAACTTCTGACAGCACCCCGGCACTATCGGGTGTTACCTCATATCATGCATTCCGGCACCAGCATCCCGACAACACCAAGAAGGATGGTGGGTGTCCATATTCATCAAGGACACCCTCACCTCATGGTTGGTGGCAACACACGATGCATCGGAGACCATCCAGGTGCCAGTGACCGTAGGCAAGACTGATCTGCAGTTTGTAGCATGTTACATGCCACCCGCTCAAACTCAGGTACCTCACACAGCTATCCTGCAAACACTGAAGGGGATAAATGTATCTCCAAACACCATCCTACTGGGTGATTCCAACTATCCACATATAGACTGGGATCACTAATCATGCCACAACACTCTTAACACAAAGGTTCCAAGAGTTCATACACTGAAATGCCATGGAACAACTGGTCCCAATCCCCTCAAGTGGAGGCAACATATTAGAACACATCATCACGAACATGGGGTCACACTGTTCAACACCAGACATATACCCATCATTGGTCAGATCAGATCATGGACTACTCTCAGTGGGAGTCCACATCCCACCCACACCCCAGATGGGAAATGAAATGGTGAAGACCTTCTCAAATGCCGACTTCACATTTCTGAGGACTGGTGTGGTCTCTTTCAAGGCCCCCAGGCCAGCAGACACCATTACCCAAGCCACTGTATCACTTAGAAATGCCTTCTACCAGCACCTCCAGGACGGCATGGTTCAGGCAATCCCAAATAATAATGACTCTGTACCACAGGCAAGCATCCAGTCTGGTGGACCCTAGCCATAAACAAGCTGTACAACACAAGGAAGGAGCTACTACAAGATAGAGCGTAATCCGTAGGGGAAGACACCCCTGCTCATTGTGAGTAAAACACTGGGTTCCCCATACAATCATCCGAGGCATGTTTTGAGAGTAAACCCACTCAGGACTCCAGGGACAATCATGAGGCCTTTTTACCTATGTTTGAAACCTGGGAGGAAACTCCCAGATATGCTCAGACTTAGTTCAGAATAATGTTGATATCACTGCACCTACAGACATTGGCAACATACTGGCTGACAGGTTCAGTGCAGATTTCTCCCCCCCCCAACTGGGGTATGTACACCAGAGGATTGTAGCCCCCAAACATCTCCACTGCTGGGGTGGGAACTGCTCAATCCAAGGCAGAAAACACTTTATCCATGGGACCAGATGGTGTCCCCAGTTGTGTGCTCCATGAACCTCAATGAGTAATTACACCCGCAGTTAGGGCAGCTGTTTAATCTTAGCCTCACCTCAGGATATGTTCCCAAGGAGTGGCATACAGCAATGGTGGACCCACTTCACAAAGGAGGTGCCTCCACCAACCCCAGAAACTACCATCCCATCAGCTTGACAAGCCTGTTCTGCTAAGCTATGGAGAGGATCATAATGGGAATTCTAAATGAAGACATAGGGGACTTGCAGACATTGGATCCAATCCAGTTTGGCTTTGTCAAGGGCAGATCATGCCTTTTAAACTTGGTTGACTTTTTCAAAACACTCACCCAGGCCATTGACGTGGGCAAGGCAGTCCACACAGCCTACCTTGACCTGGCAAAGGCTTTCGACACAATACCCCACTCAGGTATCATTGAAAACATCACCAGCTTAATTGTGAACCCATACATCACAGCATGGGTTGCAAACTGGCTAAGTGACGGAACACACAGGGTCAAAGTTGCTGGTGCCAGTTCACACTCCAGAGCTGTCACAAGTGGTGTCCCACAGGGCTCAGTCCTGGGCCCACATTTGTTCAGTATCTACTTTTCAGAAGTACGAGCAAACACAGGAGGATTATGGCTGACAAAGTTTGAAGATGACTGCAAACTGGGAAGCATAGCTGGAAACCCATCTGACACAGACATCCTTCAGAAGGGTCTCATAGACACAGATAACTGGTGCCACGGCCATGGCCTTACATTAAACACTAAACAATGCATAGCCATACCCTTCAGGAAGAACAAGGTTACCACTACTTCCCATCTAGGTGGCAATCCTCTAAGCACAACGTAGGTTATCAGGGACCTGGGCACCCAGGTTGACAGTGACCTTTTGCTTGACACTTACATTGCCAGGGTAGTTTGGAAGGCCTTCTACATTGGCCACCTCATCATGCAGTGATTCACATCTAGATCAAGGGAGGTCATCGCTACTCTGTACTCATCACACCAATGATTGCATACACTGCCCCATTCAGATTGGATGGGCCCACAAATTCCTCGACAGGAGGTGAAAGTGTCTCAAACATATTTCTTATGCTGCCCGACTGAAGGAATTCCAGCTGTATTCAGTCACTTACTGACTGCTCAGAGGTGACCTGTGCCTGACATACAAGGCTATGTCCAACCCAGAATTTATGAACATGCTTCACCTCAAGACCTCTACATCCATCAGAACTACAAGGGCAGGAGACCTAAACCTCAACACAGATATTAATAGGATGTGCTGGAGGGACAGATTCATCACCCAGAGAGCCCATATGCTGTGGAACAACATCCTGATACATGTGGGGCTGAGCACCTCACTGGCTTTGTTCAAGTGAGATCTTGACCAATGGATGGGAGATTGCAGGTATACCCCAGGGATAACCTCAGTATCAGTGCTTGACAGAGGCACAGCAAAATAATGGGCATATTATCCATCAACTTGCAGGGGTGGCAGAAGCCACAAAACTCTGGGCTAGGCTTATTAATGCCCTAGGGCAGATAGCCTAGTATGAACCTATGGACATAGGCCTGGGGCAGTTCCTGCTATTAGGACAGTGGTCTGCAGCAGGCTATATAGTAGTAGTCGGTTTTAGCCATTGGTTTTTGACCATGGCTATTCCATGTTGTTTCTTGTTGTGGTACAAACATGGGTGTGTGGTTATCCATGCTATTTATTGCTAGACACCCTCATTTTGTATCTTGTTCCATGTTTTTGCACATGTACATCACTGTATGACGTGCAGCTGTTTCCGCAGGGTCATATGCGTGGATATGGATGTTAGTTGGGGTCCTCAGGTGTGCATATTGTACATGATATTACATTACTTAACACATGGCATTCATGCCTCAGGTGGTGCTGCAGGGCCACCTCTGTCGGATACACATACTACACTCCCTGTACATTTGGAAGCAGGTTGTGTCATGTTAGGCATCCCTGTTACTGTATGAGTGAGTCAGAGCGGTATCAGTCCCAGTGTTCCTACTGACCAAGCGTATGTGCTATGCGTTGCCTCTTTGCCAAGGCCAGGGCATACTGGGCACGCCTCCTTCTGCCTACTGGGACAAGGTCAGGTTGTTCCTCCTCCGAGTCACCCCTGCCTGTGGTGGCCTTGGCAATGGTGGGGATGTTTGGCCCAGCCCTGTGCTGGTCCTGCTGCAGCTGTTTCCGCAGGATCATATTATGTAGCATAGCACATATCATGATCATTTGGGTACATGTAGTTGGTGTGTACTGCAAAGCTCCACCAGATGTGTCCAGACACCGGAACCGTGACTTGAGCAGCCCAAACACACGCTCTATGATATTACGTGTTTGTGCGTGTGCCTCATTATGGCGCTCCTGTTCAGGTGTGTGTGCATTTCTGATGGGTGTCATCAGCCACGGCTCAAGTGCATAACCTGCTTCGCACACTAGGTGTCTGTGTGGGAAGTCCCCATTGGCAAATGATTGGTACAGCTGCGTCAGATGCCAGATGTGGGAATCATGGTAGCTCCCAGGGCAGCCAGCACACACATTCATTATTATGCCCTGGGCATCACACACGACCTGGCAGTTGATGGAGGGGTATCCCTTGCGGTTAATGTAGGCTCTACCCCGCTCACCGGCTGGTGCTTTGATGCGTATGTGCGTGCAGTCTATTGCACCCAGCACCTCAGGGTATCCCGCTATTTGCTGGAAGAGATGCATATTGCTGGCCACAACCTCACGGTCATTAGGGACACATATATGATCACTGACATGTGGTGACATGGCATCCAGGAACTGGTGCAGTACCCTGGAGGCTGATGCCTGTGATATCCCCATCATATCGCCAGTTGGTCTCTGGAAGGTACCTGTTGCTAGTATTCTTAGGCCAACACATACCTTGGTTTCCACTGGGATGGGTTCCCCTCTGTTGGTTCTGTGTGTGAGGCGTGGCCTGCACAGCTCAACAATCTGCTGCAGGAGCTCTCTGTCCACTCTATAGCGCTCTACTATCTCCAGCTCATGTAACCCATGGTAGGTGACCCTGGGCCTGTATACTCTTCTCCTTCTCCTCACTCTGGGTTGTCTGTCAGCATCTGCATTGTCACCACCCTCAGCAATTTGCCTATGCCTGACTATAATAGCTATGGCAGCCCCTAGCATTTCTGCTCTGAGTTCAGCTTTTTTCAGTTTTCAATTCTGATAGCTTAGTTTCTGGCAGTATCTGTTGTGAGAAACAGCCTGCACTGCTCCTTGCAGTGTTTTAAGTGCTGGGTTGGGCTTCTAGTCTGCCTGTGTAATTGCCTGCTTCTAATTGTTTCCACCAATTAACTCCAGTAGTATCCTCTGGCAGTTTACCTGGATTTTAGATGTTTCCTGTTTCCTCTCTGTTTCCTGAGGGGGAGCAATGTGCACACCAGCTTACACAAGCTTACAGTCACTTAAACACGCGCACACATCCTTACACGGTGTTACAAACGCGCACACATCCTTACATGGTGTTAGCTAGGCTGATTCATGCTAAAACGCGCGCACACTGCCTTACACACGTGCACGCCCGCGCAAACCGTTGTAAACAGTTTGCAACACGCCCCACATGTTGAACCTGCCTTACACGGAAAGCACACGCCAAGATGCACGATATCAAGAAACTTTGAGTGTAGGGATAGCGTATACCCTCAATTTCTTGACTTTCCTAGTGTTCTGTTGGGACACACCTCCCTCCCTGATGTCTGTCTGTCATCTGTTACCTTACATTGCCCTCCAATCTGGTACATTTCTTTCTATCCTTCCCTCCGTGATGTCACCTACCTCTTACTCTGTTCCTCCCTTCTCTAACTCTTACACTACTCAGAAAGTGCTCATTACCTATGTGGCAGTGTGATTCAGTATTGTAACCCTCATTTACATAGGATTGCCTAGTAATGCTTAGTTACATATCTTACACGGAGCTTCCCTTGACAACCACTAAACGGAGGCCATATTGTTTTTAGTCTGCAAGTCCCTCCATTGACATTCCATGTAATACATAAATCCCACAATTGTGGGCTTATAAGCTTCGGTTTTCAGTTTTAGGTAGCGCACCCGCTTATGCTGGTGTGCGCTGCAGTTAAACACAAAATCCCGTGAAAAAAAAAAAGTTAAATAACTTATTTTTGCAACACTTTTCATGCCAATGGCCACATATTTGGCCATTGGCATGCTTAATGACACATATGCACCCTTTATTTGGAGCTGACATAGCTCCGTTTTTGATTTTGCAGAAATGTACTCAGTTGTCAGCTGAGTACATTTCTACAGCTAACACGTCCGTTACACGGACTGGTTTCTGCTTCGTGGATCGCTCAAATACCTCATTTGCATATCTTGGAGCTGCAAATGAGGTATTGAGCATTTCCACGCCCAGTCCGTGTAAGAGACGTGTTAGCTGTCTCTTACATGGAGGTTTGGGCTGTACCTGAATCGGGAGGCTTACACGGAGGCTTACACTACTCTTGAACTCCGTGTAAGCCTTCCTGAATCTGGCCCATAATCTCTTAAACTTCACATTTCATACAGCAGACAACTATGCTATTAGCTTTGATTTTAGTGATTTGTGAGTCAGATTTGAAGTTTAATTTGCTATCATTACTCTATGATCTTTTATTTCATTTGCACTAAGTATAGTGCAGTTTAGCAGAATTCTGAGTTTATTTGTGTTCTTTTACTAGGTTACAGTGTAACATTTTACTAATAACTCAGGTTCTAGTGTGGGAAAGGCTGGGTTTGACCATGACTGTTGTGGTTTGATGACAAGGGAGAAGTCTGAGTGATCAAACAAAGCAACATCGAGTATATCCTGTATTAGCACACATGGGTATCAATTTTTATTATAAAATGACATAAAAAATTCCCCATCTTTTTAAATAATGTCATCTTTTGAATAGAGTATTTCCTCTTCACCTATTGTGCCTAGGATACATCTGAGAGAGGAATTGTATATATATAATTGATACGTATCTCTTGATGTTTCCTTACTACTTCCAATTAACTGCATTTTATGCCACTTTTTTCTTCAAATTAGTTGAGTACATGTGCAAGCAACTGCGTTCTCACACACTCCTTATGTCAAATTATTTTTTCTTTACAATTTTAAATTATTATATGTTCAACTCTGAAGAACAGTATTGAATTATTTATGGGGGGTTGCTATTTTTAGATGCTAGTGCTTGACTTTCAATTCTCCTCATAGCACCACAGGGAAAATGGTTTGGTGGCTTCTTTTTGGAGTTGTATTTAATGGTATTTCATTGGACTGAGTTTTTTTTTATTAGAATGTTTTCCCCATAGGTAAGGCATATCTATTTAACATAGGCACACCCTTTCTCCAGTGAGCATGCACATTTTAAAATATTAACTAATTTTCATTGTATGATTAGTTGTCATCCATACATGTCTAGAAGTATGTGTATTTCTTTTAAGGAGTTATTCAGAATTATTATATCAATAACTCTTCTGCTTCTCATCTCTCCCTTTCCTTTACAAAAAAATACTTTGCTAGAATCTCCCTGTGTTCTGCTTAACTGAAACTAAAAAATAATTACGCTTGTTTCTGCCTTTACTGTAACTAGTCTAGTCCAGATACAGATTTGCTATATCCAGGACTGTTTGTAAGCTTCTGAGCCCCCCAAGCCTGTCTGTGTTGGAGGGAAACCTGCTAGCTTATCAGTGGGAGTGGTAAGCACTAGGTAACCTATCTACCACATAAGGAGTGGTTCCTGGCCCAGAAATTGTAGTTATTGGCCGCTTGGGCATTTTTCCATCTCTCTCAACTTCCTGATTTAAAAGCCCACATTTGGACTTGTTTCTTCCCTGTAACTAGTCTAGTTCAGATACAGATTCTTAGCTTTAGCACTTGAATTTGCTTATTCGTGCTCAGCATTTGTTCAGAACTTGTTGTAAGCACTAAATAATCTACAAATTTCTACAGCACTCAACTATTCTCATTACCTAGAGGAAAACAGTTTTTGTACTTACTTTCCTCACTTGCTTACAGAAAAACACCTCTTATATTCACTTTCCTCACTTGTCTAGAGGAAAATAGTTTTTCATTCAGGCATGTCCAAGGGTCAACTCCCAGTGTTCTCACCTGTCTATCTGATGAATCTGGGCATCTTAGGGCAATGTAGCAATTGCCTCATGTACACAGACAACCCTCTTCTTCTACCACCCAACACTACAACCTGTGAGAGATGCACTTATCTAGCCAAACTGGAGGTAAAGCTCTCTCCAACCAAGACTGAACTTAACAGTCAAGAGGAGAAGGTAAACACTTGCACCACACCACACTCATCACATAGTCCCACTAAACTTACACCACCAAAATCCACATATAGAAATACAAAAACATTCATGGAGGCTTTCAAAAATAATCCGCTCAAGCAACAGAGACTTCCAAATCAGAAATGCGAGCAACCTCCACCCCCCCCCAATACAACCCAAATGACACATAGCCCACACACTCAGTGTGTCACTCAACCATAGCCCATAAGACAAAACAACGTACCCAACACACTAGTCATGGGTGACTCTATAGTCAGGCACACTGATGTCCCACTCACCAGGCTAAACAAGGAGAAGGTTGCTGTCAGCTGCCTGTTGGGTGCCAGGATCCGCCACATAACCCACGCACTCAGGTCACTCCACAACAAGTACAAATATGACTCTGTCATTGTCCATGTTGGTGTGAATGACCTGAGACGTACCTCCCTGGACTACATGAAAAGAGACATGGAAGAGCTCTCCAATCTTGTAGCCCAGACAGATATGACCTTAGCCCTGAGTAGCATCCTGCCATCACCCAGAATGATACCACAGTACAAAGACAAAATGACTGACTTCAACAATTGGCTAAGCTTCTGGTGTTATTCTAAGGGGATCCAGTATCTGTCTGCCTGGGACGATGTGGTCAACAAACCATGATGCTTTTCCAGAGATGGCCTGCATCTGTCACCCCTGAGATTCCAGATACTGGCTAAGGCTCTTGCCACCCTTATAGTGCCTTTTTTAGGCAAGGTTCAAATGACAAATTCACCACCATAATAGGAACAGGCAAGCATAAACTGAGGGCAATGCTACTCAATGCTAGAAGTCTAAATTTCAAAATGCACTCCCTTATGGCACTCCTTAAAATGGAGAACATCAACATCTGTGCAGTGACTGAGACCTAGTTCAAGGCTCCAGAGAGCACCCCTGCATTACCAGGCTACTCATACCATACTTTCCGGCCACCTAACCTGGACCGGAACATCTAAGGCAGAGATATGTCCATATTAATTAAGGATATCCACACCTCCAGGCTAGTTGCTCAGCGTAATGCATCTGAGGTAATCCAAGTGCAACTAACTCTGGGCAAAACTGCAATCCAAATTGTAGCTTGCTACAGATCCCCCGCCATGCCCCAGGATTCCCACTCCTCTTTTCCTGATATACTGGCAAATATTAGGGTTCAACCAAACACCCTAATAGTGGGCGATTTCAACTACCCCACCATTAACTGGGAAAACTACTTGTGTACTAACTCCTTTGCTCAACGCTTTCTGGAATTCATAAATTCCAATGCCCAGGATCAACTTATCCACACCCCCACCAGGGGCAACAATATCCTAGACCTAGTTATTACCAACATGAGTGATCGATGTTCCACACCTGAAGTCAACTCCTCGTTGGTCAGATCCGACCATAAGTTAATCACCCTAGATATCCACATCCTGCCCCCACCCCCCATTAAGGAAACCACTGTAAAAATTTTCTCCAAAGCTAACTTCATGCATCTTAAGACAGAAGTGGTGAACTTTATGACACCCATGCCGATGGACAATGCAGTTATGATGGCTGAATCCTACACAAATGTACTCTATAAGCACTTACACGAGTGCATGGATCGTGCTATCCCAAACAGAACCAAGATGCTATGCTCCCAAAAAAAGGAAGCCAATCTGGTGGTCCCCTGCCATAAACAAACTCTACAACAGAAGGAAGAAACTGTTGCAAAAGAGAGTAAAATCCCATGAGTGGAGGTGCTCCCTGGTCAGCCTCAGTAAGAAGCTGAGATCCCTTATAAGATCCTCCAAAGCAAGCTATGAAAACAAAATCGAGACTGATTCTCAGGACAATCACAAAGCATTTTATAGCTATGTCAAGAATCTCAGTGGCAACACCCAGATCTTCTCTGAGTTACAGCACAATGACAAGAAAATAACAGAACCAAATGATATTGCCAACATCCTGGCAGATAGGTTCAGTGCTAACTTTACCACCTCTCACCCCCTAAAGGACCCATATCTATACAGGAAGAATGTAGAGTCCCTGTAATCACAACTACGCAGATAAAAGATGCACTCTCTAAAGCCAAAAACACAGCATCCATGGGACTGGACAACATCCCAGGCTGCATTTTACACGAACTTCAGAACAAACTGAATCCCCACTTAAGCACCATGTTCATCATAGCCTCACGTCAGGCTTTGTGCCCACTGAATGGTGCACAGAAACAGTTATCCCACTCCACAAAAGGGGAGCCACCACTGATCCTGGCTACTATTGCCCTATTAGCCTGACAAGCCTGGTCTGTAAGGCCATGGAACATATCATCATGGAATTCATAAACAAAGACGTTGGTAACCTCCAAACTCTGGACTCCACCCAGTTCGTGTTTGTGAAAGGCAGATCATGCCTCCTGAACCTGACTGACTTCTTTGAGGCAGTCACCAAAGCCATAAACGAGGGTAAGGTGGTTCACACAGCCTATCTTGACCTCGCCAGGGCTTTCGGCACCATCCTCCATTCTGGAATTATAGTTAAACTCACTAAACATGGTATAAATCCCTACATCACAAGATGGGTTGCCAAATGGCTCACTGACAGAACCCACACTGTAAAAGTTGCAGACTCCAAATCTGACTTCAAACCAGTGACAAGTGGAGTACCACAGGGTTCAGTCCTGGGACCTCTCCTGTTTGGTATCTACTTCTCTGAAGTACAGGCTAACACAGAAGGCCTTTGGCTAATGAAGTTCGCAGATGACTTCAAACTAAGAGCCATAGTCGAGTCCCCAAATGATGTGGACATCCTACAGAAGGGCCTCACTGAGACAGTTGCCTGGTGTCAGAGCCATGGCCTCAAGCTCAATGCCAAAAAGTGCATTGTCATCTCCTTTGGTAAAAACTCTGTACCCATGAACTACCACATAGGCGTCAGTCTACTTAATGCCGAATGTGTGATAAGAGACCTTGGGATCCAGGTGGACAGCAGTCTGTACTTTGATAATCACATCGCCACAGTAGTCAGGAAATCCTTCTACATGGCACACCTCATCACAAAAGGGTTCTCATCCAGGAAAAAAGAGGTCATTGTTCCCCTCTACTTGACACTCATTAGACCCATTATGGAGTACAATGACCCTTTTGGAATGTACCTCATAAGACATCTGCAGCAGCTGGAAAGGCCACAGAAGTACCTCACAAAGAGGATTACTGGCCTCAAACAGACGCCCTGCACTGACCATCTCAAAAAACTCCAGCTTTAGTCTGTAGCATATCACCTACTCCGAAGTGATCTCTGCCTAACATATAAAGCTATGTCAAACCAAGAGCTGTTGGACATACTACACCTAAAAAAATCCCAATCCTTCTGAGCTACATGCTCTAGGGACCTAAACCTGGTCACCACAATAAACAGGACATGCTGGAGGAATGGATTCCTGTCCCAGACACTTCCCATACTCTGGAACAAGCTACCCATCTATGTCAAGCAAAGCTCCTCATTAGCATTCTTCAAAAAAAATCTTAATGAGTGGATGGGAAATAGGAAATACACCCTGGGGATCACTTCTGTGGCTCTGCTCGACAGGGGCACAGGAAAATAACTTTCTTGGGTGGCGTAAGCCAGGGAACCTTGATGGCTAGGCTTACTTAGGCCCTTGGGCCAATAGCCTAGTACCTACCTATGAACCTATAAACCTATATATGCCACCAGCATACTTAGACAGGCAACAACATTTTAAGTTGGAAATGTTGAAAACAGGAAATTGTGCAAAACAGGGCATAAGACAGAAGCCTGTGGTATGCCATGATTTTTAGATTATGTTTAGAATGGTGACCTAATATTTGTAAGCAGTGCTTTCTTATATGTACATTTCCAAGGTCACAATAGTAATATATGGCTTAACTCCTTTAATTGTGAGATTAACAATGATATTTTAGTGTAGAATAAATCAGAGGCCAAGTCCAAGCACAAGACAAACACTCATAAGATGCCTAGCCAGATATACCTTTAAGCAGACACATTTAAAAGCTGTTGCCTCCCTTTTCAAGGACTTTACAATGCTGACCTTTCAAAATGAGCAGGGCCAAACTTGATAAGCCTGGTGTAAATGTTTGTATACCAAGAATAACCTTAAAGTAGCCAGAATAGCTGTTTGGGTCCCTTGTAAAGGACTTGAATTAGGAACCTATCCCTCTAGCAAGTCTTACTGATATGGTGATGTTAATTTAGGGCCCTACTATAGGTACTTGGAGCCACTGATTTTTACAAAAAAATAGGAAGACAAATGGGACTGGATCTTTAATGGATCAAAATTTGAGACAGATCACCTTAGAGGAGCCATTAGACTATTGAGTATGAGAAGAGTTATGCAACTCTGTCAAGTAATTAAAGTATTTATGGCCTGTAATTGTCTAGGTTAGAAATCACTGGAGCTTTTCCACTTGATATGTTTAGGTTTGTAAGACCAAGGAGGGCACTGTATTATATGATGAGATTGATAAGGGATGAGTACAGTGGTAGGATGACTTCTCCAGATATTTCTCACATTTTTTTATTATTTTTCAAATACATTTGAATGAATTCCATAGTATTTATGTATAATATCTTAAATAGCTATGTACACTATTTATATTAGCCTGACACTATAACAGATCTTAATGTATACAGTTACTTTATAAGTATGTCCAATCCATCATCAGACTGACTGATCAATTATTGTATAGTGTCAATCAACGATAAGACTTTTCAGCAAGAGTTGTTGATAAATGGCTTTGGATAAATTCTTAGTTCTGTAATTTTAATTTCCAATAATGCTGTGGTCTTCAGTAGGCTGTAGAAGTCTTCCAAAGTTGGTATTGTGTTTGTATTCCATCTTCTTGTTATAAACTTCCTTGAAATTGCAAGTATAGTCCATACTAAATACATGTTTGACCTATTCAAATGAGGACATTCATTCACATTTAATAATACAAGAGCTTTAGTTAAATAAAATCATTCATTAAATAAAGCTTGTAGAAAGTTATTAATACTATTCCAAAATGGCTTAATTTTAACACAATCAAAGAAAATGTGGTTCCAATCTGCATTATGTATTTGCTCACCTCTCCAACATATTTCTTTTATGGAAGAACTCATTTTACTGATTCTATCTGGGGTTAAGAATGCCCAGTGCAAGCATTTCCAATTAAAAACTTTCCAGCATTGTGTAAAGGATGTATGTTTTATCAATAATAAGATATCTGTTTTAATATCTTCAGTTAACTGTATTGAGTGTCCTTTTGTTATATATCTACAATATGAGGTTTTGGGTGTTGTTTTATAGTTGATCAATATTTTGTAAAATTTTGAAATATTGTTTCCCATGTCAAAGTCATTATATATGATTTCATATATGTATTTTGTAAATGTAGGCATTTCTTTAAATGAGGACTTGTTAATTATTCTACTTAAATCTTGCGAATATGACAGAATACTCTGTAAAGTTAGCCAGTCCTGTTGTGGAATTTTGTATGTTGCTTTTATTACTTGCATATCTAAAACTTTTAGCTCTTTGAAACATTGGAGCTAACAAACAAATCCTTTCTGTTCCCAGGAATTAATAATTTCTCTATATATTTTATGTGGAAAGTTTTTTTTTACTCTAAATGGTGTTAAAAAATCAAACCAGATTTTTAAATCTATGTTTGCATTAATAATTTTCCTAAATGAGTCAATGTAATTAATCATACAACTTTTAGTGGGTTTAGTTATGTTATATTGCATACTAATACATACGTGCCATGCAAATTGTTTTTATCTGTTATTTGAAATTCTTTTTGTAAATCAAATTAATTTATTAATATTACAATTAGTAATTCTTTCTAATTTGCAGAGTAATTTGGACTTATCCAGTCTGAGATTGTTTTAAATATTGATGCCTTTATATATGTTTCTATATCAGAAAAGTTTAATCTTCCCTGTTTTCATGGTCTGATATGATGTATTAAAGCTACTCTGTTTCTTTTTGGGAAACCATAGAAATTTTATTAGGCATGCATTTATTTCTTTAAGTATATTCCTTTCTTGTAACAGTTGTATTGCCAAGACTATATATAGGATCTTGGGCAGTAAAACCATTTTTTATTATCTGCAGTCTATCTTTAAATGTTAATATTATTTTGTTCTATTTTCCACAGAGATTTGAATTGTATTGATGATATTATTGTAGTTTTTTAGATTAATTCATTATTATCCTTGCATAACTCAATTTCTAGATATTGTCAGTTAGCTTCTTGTTTTCCTATGATGTGATCCCCCTTAGTCTTCAGTTCTTTTTTTATTTAAAAATAAACATTTTGATTCATTGAAATGGAGTCCTGAAGTCATGCGAAATTTGTTAATTAATATATCTAATTCTTCTAACGTCTTTTTTGTATTATATAATGTTAGTAATATGTCATCAGCAAAAAGCATTACTTTAGAATTGTATTGTTCATATCTAGTATGCTGATGACTCTACAATAATATGTACTGTGAATTCCAACTCTGAACTCCAGCAGATTACCCAGAATGCCCTCATCTCTACTGAATCTTGTATGCTTAACAATCATCTGTGAGGCAGAGCACCTCGCTGGCCTTGTTCAAGAGGAATCTTGACCAATGGATGGGAGATCGCAGATATACCCCAGGGATTACTTCAGTGTCACTGCTTGACAGAGGCACAGAAAAATGATAGGCATAGTTTTTATTCAAACTAAAGGGGTGGTGAAAGCCACATAACTATGGGCTAGGCTTATAAATGCCCTTGGGCAGATAGCCTAGTATGAACCTATGAACCTATGAACCTATCTTTCCCTAAATCCAAAAAAAACCTAAACTAGTAATTTTTACCCCTAAGAAAACCACTCCCCTAGATACAAAACTCTTCAGTATACAAGCCCAAGGCAATACCGCTATAGAAGTTGTCCCACGCCCTAAATTACTAGGCATTATTTTAGATGAAAACCTAAACTTTGACCTACACATAAACAGTAACACCAAAAAAAAAAAAAAAAAAAAAAAAAAAAAACACCAAATGCTGGGTGTGCTGTACAGGCACCAACACTTTCTTAGCCTCTCTACTAGACAAACCCTTGCAACTACATTTTTATTACCCTCTCTCCTTTATGGTGCCCCTCTCCTCACTAATATCCAAAATTCTACAAAATCCAAACTTGATATGTGTTACACTAGAATAGCCAAATTTGCCACCAAGGCCAAATTGTCATCCCACCTCTGTAACTCACTGAAACAATTAGGCTGGTTGTAACTCACCCACCATCTCTCATTCACCCAGTTAACTACAACACACAAAATAATCTACAGACCCATAGACTGTCCTGCTCTCTCAACTCTACTTGTCAAATACCAACCCAGCAGGCAACTAAGATCTGAAAATCATCTACCTCTAAAAGTAGAAAAGCCCACCTTACTGGCTGGTCAACTGCTCTACTCCTTCACCGTCACCAAACTATGGAACTTGCTTCATCCTTCTATAAGCAACATGGGCAGCACCACCACCTTCAAACAAATACTGAAAAAAATCATCTCAACTTTTCCTGGCTATGTTCCTGATCTATAACCTAACATCTTCCTTCTCCTTATATTATAACTAACTTCCTATGCTTTTTACTACTATTGACTGATGATACTTTTTCCAAATTTATTATTTTTTTCTTTCATCACTTGTTGATACTGCTACAATAATACTGATTAATTTATCTCTGTTTTTACCACTCTGAATTCATCTGGCAACCAACTAAATTCCTGCTTTTATGTATATATTCCGTATATGTTACTGTAATCAAACCAACTAAATTCCTGACTTATGTATATATTCTGTATAAATTACTGTAACCACTATGTGTAACACTGCTTCTACCTCTGTACCAATTAATGTTTAAATTTTTTTCTGCATCTATGTTCTTGTCAGAGCTTTCATCCCCGAGCCTCCACCAAAAATGGGTTCTTTTAGGCCCAGTGGACTTTCCCAGTAAACAAATACAATAAATAAATAAACAAGTAAATAAATCTATTCCTTTTTTATATGTTACAAATTGAATCTGCCAATATTTCAATAGCCAGAGCAAATAGAATGGGTGACATGGGACATCCTTGTTTCATGCCTTTTGTTAAATGTACAGATTCAGAGATAAAAGGACCTAATTTGACATACGCTAAATTATTTGTATATATATTCTTTAGGAGATGAACAAAGGATGCAGGAAATTCAAATAACATTAGGGTTTTGAATAAATAGCCCCAATTCAGGGAATCAAAGGCTTTCTCAATATCTAAGCCAATTGTGAGTGATTCTTTCTTTTTTTTATTAACATAATCTATAAAAGAAATTATCCTTTTAATATTGTCATGTGTGGGTCTATGACATATAAATCCAGTTTGGTCATTATTTATTGTTTTGGATAATGGCATTTTCATTCTGTTAGTTAATATTGTCATAAATATCTTATAGTCATTATTTAATAATGATATAGGTCTATATGAGGTACAGAGGTTTGGGGATTTGTTTTTCTTTGGGATTGGTGTGATTAAGGAATATCTCCAAGCAGGTGGTATTAAAGCTTGTTACTGAATTTCTAATAGAGTTTTATGGAAGAGGGATAGTATCTTTGAAGGAAAAAGTTTATCTATTTCCATAATTATGTCATCTCTACCTGGAGCTTTATTATTTTTACCCTCTTTCATTGTATCTGTAATTTCTTTGTAGGATATGGGTGCTTGCAGATCTATTTTAATTTTTCCTGGTATTTTTTTTTATATTATAACATTTTTCATCTAGATTTAATTGATCAATATGTATATTTTCTTTCTGGAAATGTTCCATATAGTGATTTCTATAGGCATCAATAATGTCACCTATATCCGAGACATTTTTCCCTTTGTTTTTATGGAAGATACTTTTAATATTATTAGCTTTTGATTGTATTTTGATTCTTGTGGATACATTATGTAGATATTTGGGAGAAGTGGCCAAGGTATTCATTTTTAGTTTTTCTAAAGCTAAACTAGTTTTATGTGTTAGAATTTCATTGTATTTATTGTTTAATAATTCTACTTTCTTTTTCATCTCCAAATGATTTTGATTTTTCTCAGCTTTTACTGACAAAAGTTTGGATTATAGATCTAATAATTCAGAATCCCATTCTGTTTTTTTTTTATACCAAGTTAGGATTTTACCATATATGTAAGCTTTTAATGAGTCCCATATCATTATTTTATTTATCTCTGTGGTGTAATTAATATCTATGAAGAACTGTAATTCAGATAATAACCAGGCTTTAAACTCTTTAATTTTAGTTATATATACTGGAATTCTGGAGTTAAAGATTAATGGTTTGTACCCATTTTGCAATTTTAGTATCAATGAACTGTGGTCTGAAAAGGGGCAGGGAGTGATTGAGAAATTAATGATTTTAGAGTCTACGTCATGGGCAGCAAATATTTTATCTATTCTAGTTTGGGTACCAAATCTGTGACCTTCATGGGAAAACAACAAAGATTTACCTTCTTTAAATTTGAAAGTATCTGCAAGATGAAATGATTCTACCCACTTGTTTAAAGCTTTTGATACAGCAGATGTATGCAGTGGTCTTAGTTTCAGAAATAGCAAATATACAGTTAAAATCTCCTCCTAATATTAAGTTGCCTTTATAATTATTGGAAATGAAATCCAAGTGTTTTTTAACAGTTCCTGTTCCAATGCCTGGGAACCAGTATAGATTGTCTACCGTCCATATTCTGTTATTATATTTAACCATTACTAATGCCATAAGGCCTTCTTTATCTTCATACTTATAAATGATTTCTGGGTTAATCACATTTGTTTTTCAGAAAATTGTTACCCCATTTGTCTTTGTCTTATAAGTGGATTGCGCCAATATCATATATTCCTTAGGATTCCATTTGTAATTGTCATTTGCTTTGAAATGAATTTCTTGAAGGAAGACAATTTGTGCTTTTTTGTTCAGTTTTAAATATTTCAGTAGATTTGATCTCTTTCTAGGATTGATTAAGCCATTGGTATTTAAAGATAAAGTTACATCCATCTTAGGTTATTTAGACTATGTATTTTTTGTTTTATTGTGACTATTAAATATTTTCCTCTGATAACTATAAAGTATATTTTTGAGCTTTTAAAGGAAATTATCAGTTTTATACTTTGAGTGTTTACCAATAAAGTAATGGTTTGGTCAGGCATACTAAAAATGTTTTTGTGAAATAACAAATTTAAATTAATAAATGTTAACAAAACTAAGATCCGCACTAGCCATGGAATGAAAATCATTTCTAATCTGATGGATAAACCTAAGTCCGTTAGATTATCACTCATACCTTGACAATCCAGAACATCTGAGCTCCATACATTGAATTATCATATAGAGAATGTTTGTAATAGGAATAAGCAATATTTATATTATTTTGAACAGATACAGTACTATTGTAGATAGAATTCTAATACAGTATAAATGTCTACTTATTGTATAAGCAATTAATATTTACATGAAAGATAGATGACAAGCAATTCAATCATTGCAAAGTAGGATTATCATATATAAAACCTCAGTAAAAGATTATAGCACACAGTTATTTAACATATTCACCCTTATTGAAGTCTTTCAAAACTTATTACTTAATATAAATAGATGGTAATAATATTTATGCCTAATGTTTATAATACAATGTATTTACTGGATATATCAGAAGTTATATTTCATTGTTTGCCAGCATTTAAGTAATCACATGTTTGTTGCTAACTTACTTAAAGCATCAAGTTTGTTTTATGTGAACATTGATGAAGGTTAGTGCATTTTATTTATCAGTGCATCCCTCTTCCCCCATTTCCTACACATAAGAATTTTCATATCTGTCATTTCTTATTACAAAATGAGTGAAATTATAGGTTAAAAAAATTCACTTATTGTGATTAATGATTACAAGTTCCCTTTCCATATTCATAAATTGCCATTTTATGGCATATACTGAAAGTTTTTAGATGTAAATGGCAACATTCTATTTTGCATAATCATGAAAGGTTAAACTGAGTGATTATTGTCAATTTAATACTATTTGTTCAGAATGTGATTGTTACATTCTGTGACATTCCTAATTCAGGCTTCTATTGTTTCCCTTGAACAACTTTGTCAGTTTGATGTCACATATAAAACATTTGTTACACTGGTAACAGCTTAAGCATTATGTATGGCCAAGATGGGTTACAAAACCACAATTTAAGTTAAAACAATTATATGGCTTGTTATGCACATTTACTTATATGAGAAAATCATCATGCTTCCCCTTGATGTTTGTTAGAAAAATATGTACTTAAACATATACAGAGTGTTAGAAAAATATGTACTTAAACATATACAGAATGCTAGAAAAATATGTACTTAAACATATATAAACTGTTAGAAGAATATGTACTTAAACATATATGTAGTGCAAAGTTTAGAAACAGTATAATATGTAATGCATTTGATTATATTTAACAATATGGCAGTAGAAATGATCTTGCATATAATTGCTTGAAACTTAGCTGCAGTGTGGTTAACCTCTGACCCTGGCAGTAGCCAGCTCAGCAAGCTTATGTCTTTCAGTAATTATAATCTGCTGGGTTAGAGAGGAATAAATATGTATGCATGTATATCTTTCTTCCTTCCACCGAGAAGGATGGCCTTGTGAACACTATCAGAGATAGTGTGCAGCTGCTAACCAGAGAGACAAAGGAACGTATTAAGAAAAGAACAGACCATTGTATCCGAACTAATCTAAGAACCTTGGAAAAAGTAACATCTACAGGAAGACATTGTAATGGACCAGGTGCCTCGCAAGGCTGTGTTATTCTCATGGGAAAGTTTTTAAAAAAACATTACCTAAGCATCTTCTTATGAATGAAGTATTATGGACTATAGTGATGTAAATGCCCTGTGACTGACCACGTCAGTAAGGTGGGCAAAAGCTGATTGCAAATGGTATATAATTGAGGGTATTTCCTGTATAGAGCCAGTCAAAACTCTATACTTGTTTTTGTATAGTTTTTTGCCTCCTAATGTACATTAGTAAAGCAATATTGTTTGAACCTGAGCATCCTGTGTTATTGACTGTCATTTTGAAACGCCTAATGATTTTTACAGTCTGATTTTAACAATTTATTTGACATTTTGGTCCTTCTAAAGCGAATTCCTTGGTAAGCTGCAGGTCAGAGTGCATGGGTGGTAATAAATCTGCAGGAGAAGCTGCCAAAATGGTTCTTCTTAAAGTGAAAAGACCTCCGACTGAATTGTTGTGTGTAAAGAGGCTGTCCACTTTCTGATCTGTGGCTGAAGAGCGGAAGACTGGGCCCCAAGAAGAAAAATATGCAGTCATAAACGGGAGGCTCAGGTAAGAAGAATTTCCCTCTTTGTCTTTGTTTTAGATCAGGGACCAGGTTACACTGTACTGTTATTGAGATTTATGATAGCAGGACGAGAACGTATTGAAGTACTATGCTTGGTCATAGATCAGGAGAAAGCAAAGCAAAGTAAACAGTCATTCTAGACACTACTGTGGATATAGGGAAGAAGATACCACGTGGTACAAGAGAAGGGTTACGTAACAGTCTTTTTTAAGACATGGGAAATCAGTGCACTGAGAGATCACGAGATCCGCCCCTAACGGATAATGTGAAGTATATGCAATTGCAGTGAGCAGATAATGTGAGATATTATACAAAATGTGTTAACAAATATGAATTTGATGGTAAACTAGATAAACTTTCACTAGTTAATCTCCTTAAACAGCTTAAATCGGATGCAGGAGGTCAGGCAAAAAAGCAGCACCAACTAGGCATACCTCAAGCACACAGGTGGATTGAGGAAGCAAATAGTAGAAAAACAGAAGCTTAGAAATTCAAAAACATTTTTTTAGACAACATAGTGAAAGGTCTGACAGACAGAATTTCTGAGAAATGAAAACTTAAAGCAGACTGAACTTGCATTAATCAATGCATACAACAGGAAAATGAGACAATAGATGGATATTATGCTAGATTATTAGAATGCTTTAAACAACAATTAAAAAAATGCATTTTTAAAAGGTTGCATTGCCTCTATCAGTAGCTTTATTACAAAGCATATGATAGATCACCGAACAAGCAGGCTGCAAGCCTTACTTGAGTATGCTAGACATGCTAAAAGACACTTTAATAGTAAAAAGAAAAAAAAGGCACAAGTCTTCACTGCTGAAGACAGAGCTGAAGTATTTGTATTACAGTCAAGTAAAAAGGGCATCTAGCTAGGGACTGTAAACAAAATAAAAAAAGCAATGACAGAAGATAATGGAGATGAGGACTGACTATATGATAGTAATAACAATCAAAAATCATCAGTAAAGGTTAATAAACAAAAAGAAAATGTGAATGTAGTAGAGGGAATAGAGGAAGTACAAACAGATGTAGAGGATAAAAATGGAAATGAAATTTTAGATTTAGCATTGTTGAGCCTGGAGCTCTACCTAGCAGATACAAAACCAGAAGTGACACTTCTGGTGGAGAAGGGAAGTCAAATTCCTGTGTGACGCAGGAGCATCACGGACTTTGATACACCTCAAGTTACCAAAACATTCTGAATCACCTGATTATATATTAGTAAAAGCAGCAAATGGACAGCTATACAGGGAACCACTCTCCCATAATATAGCAATAACTGACCCTGTTTCAGGTATGACTCAGAAAAGTAAAATTGTAGTTTCTGCAAAATATCCAGTAAACTTACTGGGAAGAGACCTTGTGCAGATATTTGGCATAGCAGTAGTTCCTACCATGCAGGGTATGGAAGCACAAAGACAAATGGATGCTTTTGTGGTGTGATCAGAGGGTGAAGCCTATTATTATTACAGCCAGGACCTAGTTATGACTGGTCCAGCGGCAGTAACCAAAGAACTGATGAACGTAGCCATCAGTAAGGTACCCTCCCTTGACACTGATCAGCAGCACTTGTTACATTGTACTCTATACTACTGTAGCACACCAGGACCTGATAAGAAATATGAGCAAGAATTGTTCAAAAAAAAAAAAATCCTGCTGACAGATTAATATTACGAACTTTATGTTGGGATACTGAGGGAAACAGTGTAGTAAGCTGTTCATTACCTCAGGAATTCATGAAATTGTATAAGCCCAATAGACTGCCACATGTCAGTTTGACAAGAAACAAAAGTGTTAAATGGGCAGACTTAGAAAAAAAGGTAACAAAATGGGAAAACAGACTGATTTAGAAATGTCAGGACAAGGGATACAAAAACAAAACTGAATTGGTTGACACAGACACATACAGCTGTACACTTGCAATCTAGTGAGGACAGCTGATTAGCATTTTATTAAAAGGAAAAGAAGAGGCCTTGTGTAAAATTCCAACAACTCTGTGGTCAACAGGCAAGTTAGATGTAGGGCTTATTCAAACAGCAGGACCAGTTACAATTACCCCAAAGTCAGCTTTTAGACCACAGAAAAGACAATACCTTTTGAGAAAGGATGCAGAAGTAGGAATTAAGCCTATAATAGCAGCATTACTCAAAAAGGAGTACTGGTAGAATCTCCTGATTCACCATGTGATACACCCTATTTCCTGTTAAAAAGCAAACGGAATGGCAGATGGTACAAGATTTATAAGCTGTAAATAATGCAGTAATACCTAGAGCACCTACGGTGCCAGACCCACATACCTTGTTGAATGATTTAAAGCCACAACAGAAGTATTTTACCGTGGTAGATATAAGCAATGCTTTCTTTTCAATACCTATACATCCTGATAGTCAATATTGGTTTGCATTTACATTTCAGGGTAAAAGGTATACATATACTCGACTACCACAGGGATATTGTGAGAGCCCAATAATATTTGCACAAAAAATGGCTAGCAACCTGGCAGGGTTTACCCCACTGAAAGGTAGTCAAATTCTACTTTATGTAAATGACATCTTGCTAGCAGCACCCAGCAGCAGTGCAGGGTGGATACAGTAGCCTTATTAAAATTTTTAGCAAGACAAGGACACAAAGTAAACACAAGTAAGTTACAACTTTGGAAAAAACAGGTTAGATACCTGGGATATGTGATATCCAATAGAGGTAGAATACTAGATAAAGGAAAAAAGAGAAGAGGAAAAAAAACAAACAGCAATTTTGCAAGCACCCAAACCAACAACTAAGAAAGAAATAATCCCCGGGATTCATGAACATTGCGCCAGGCGCCCGCATAGCGTCGGCGTTATAAAGCCAAATATGGCCACCGAGCGATTCAGGTATGAATCAATCCCACGTGCACTACCGGCGTGCGCCAGACCTGCGCCGCCCCCGGCGTAGGTATGCTAATCACACTGTGTGCGGTATTGCACCATGCAGATGAAGGCAAATAGCGATCCACGGTTGGGCAGGCGAAGCGTAAGAACGGCAATGTAAACCAAAAACGGTTTACATTTAGCCAAACATGACCAAGGAGTAATGGAAGGCTGTCAACGTCAGGTATCATACAGGTGCAATATGCCAATGGCGAAAGGCACCGAGAATGTCCAAAGAAAACATGCACAAACTGTAAATAATGACATAAATGTTATGTATGCAGAAACCACAGCAGAACCCCTGGATATGTGCACAGAAGGTGCAAAACAATTAAATAATATGAGAATGTCCTAAAAGAGCAGTATAATACACATCAGATGCACAGCCACCACACACCATAGTATGTATGGAAAGCCTCAACCCCAGCGCAAGGGTTGTCAAGGAGTGGCGGCAGTGTTCGGCGCCGTAACCATGTATTAGCAGTCAATGCCATGCAAATGAGGCAGATAATAGTGAATCGCAAAACTGGCGCCGGTGTAAGGATGGAGCAAACGGCGCAGCGGTAGTACACCGAGGAGTGGCCTACATGGGATACATGTCAATCGCAGAGGGTGTGCCACTGTAGGAGGAAGCACATTGGAGGCCAGCAAACATGGGCTGTACAATGCACATCACAGCAGCAGGATCGGCGTGTGAGGAAATAGATGCGCTGAGAGTACATAATGCCCGCATAGATGAATGTGCACGAGGATGACTACGTTCCCCAACCCAGTCATGTGACGGCCTCCCCGTCAACAACCACGGATATAGGAAGGTAATGCGGAGAATATGAGGAAATGCGGAAGCAGTGTAATTGGAGCCATAATGAGCAATCAACACCAATCAATCCAGGAAGGGCAAACGGCGGCAGCTGACAACTCTGCATGCAGACCCCTGCATAACGGGAAAGGGGAGGCATAGGAATGCAAAGATAGTAGGGGATGTAGTAGAAATGCAAAGAGCAAAGAACCGAAATAGCACAGCCAAGTACAGAGGTAGCATAACGGCAGCGGCAGACAAAATGCATCATATGCCATGTGCCTGCAGGATGCACTGCAGGCAATAGTAGGTGCAACGTGCAGAAACAGTAATGTAAGATGCAAAGCTAAGCCAATGCAGGCAACTGTAATGTAACACTAAGGCAATACCGTTGCAGTTGCAACGGTAAAACACCGAAGATAATCCACAGATACGGCTGCACAGACACACCCAATGACATCACCGGGTATACAGCACAACAGTATAAAGTGTGAATGCACACAACACACAGAGCGATTTCCCAAACGCCGCACCGTAGGGTGTAAACACATGGGGAACTTTTAATATGTATATGTTGGGTGCCGCCGTGGCCGTGATGCATAGGTATGTGTCAGAGACAGACGGAGTTGCGGAGGAGGGTGCCGACAACTACCGTAGGCCTCATAGGAGAAGGAGAGTGTTCAGACCAAGGGTGACCTACCAGGGGCTGCAAGACCTGGAGATAGTAGAGCACTACAGGGTGGACAGGGACACGTTACAGCAAATAGTGGAGCTGTGCCGGCCATGCCTGAGAACAAGAGACAACAGAGGGGAGCCCATCCCAGTGGACACAAAGGTATGTGTGAGCTTGCGAATACTGGCTACAGGTACCTTTCAAAGGCCAACCGGCGATATAATGGGTATCTCACAGGCATCAGCATCCAGGGTACTACACCAGTTCCTGGATGCCATGTTACGACATGCCCATGAGTATATAAACATCCCCAGATCTCAGGAGGAGTTGGCTAGCAATATGCGCCACTTCCACCGTGTGGCACAATACCCGGAGGTACTGGGTGCGATAGACTGTACGCACATAGAAATCAAGTCACCGCCCGGGGAGCAGGGTAGACGCTACATAAACCACAAGGGATACCCCTCCATCAATTGCCAGGTCGTCTGCAATGCGCAGGGCATTATCATGGATGTGTGTGCTGGCAGCCCTGGAAGCTACCACGACTCCCATATCTGGCATGCCTCACAGCTGTATCAGGTATTCGCCAGGGGGGACATCACACAAGGTCACCTTGTGGGGGATGCTGGCTATGCACTGGAGCCGTAGATGATGACACCCATCAGAAATGCACACACACACATGCAAGAACGCCATAATGAGGCACACGCACAAACCAGAATAATCATAGAGCATGTGTTTGGGATGTTGAAATCACGGTTCTGGTGCTTGGATACCTCCGGTGGAGCCTTGCAGTACTCTCCAGGCACATGTGCCCACATATTCATAGTATGTTGTATGCTACACAATATGATTCTGTGGAAACAGCTGCTGCAGGGACATAATGGTGTAGGGCCACCAAGCCCGCCACAACTGCCAAGGCAAGCACAGGCACAGGGCGTTCAGCGCCATGAACACACTGTGCCAGCCCCAGTAGGTAGACGGAGGCATACCCAATATGCCTACGCCCTGGCAAAGAGGGAACGCATAGCACATACTTTGACAGCGTAGGCCCCATGGACTGACACCTCCTTACCTGCACACACAGTGAAATGGACGCCACACAAACATGTCTGCCCATAATGTGTACCGTATGGGCAGACCTATGTGAGACTCCAACAAAGGCACCACCCAAACACTGCACACCCAATAGCCAGCAGAGCATGGAACGCCAACACCTCAACCGCGCGGTTCTACAGTAGACGGCGTGGCCGTATGCTGCCACTGTCGCCGCAAGTCGACTACATATGTACTTATGTGCATACACAGATACGGAAATAGATATCAGTACACACGTAGAAATATATGTACACATACACAGATATAAAGTACAACAGGTTAATATGGAACCCAGGGATGCAAGTTTACAGATAAGTAAGACGAAATCTCACATAGTAAACATAGTGAACGACAACCCGATCATCCGGGAGGGTGGGCAGAGCAGGAACGCCAGCCATGGAAATGTCAACCTGCATCAATACATATCCGCTGGGGATGATCTCCAGGCCACGGTACAGTAACGGATATGCGTGTCATATCCATAGGATATGAGTGCGAGGTACACACCGCCGCGATGCGACCAACGAGGTAGTGTGTGCAACCGGTGCGAAAGCGGCAATCATACCTGTCAAGTGTACGTCATTATGAGCAACGTACCTCATTTGGGGTCTAAAACAGTTCATGTTCCTCGCAGTTCCTCAAAGTTCCACATTGAAAGAGTCTGTCACACATTCATTGTTAGGAATGTATTTAAATGAAATCCTGGTAAATAGAAATTAATCATAGTAATTCATTAAAGGTTCTTCTTTGTAAGTAAATCAGCATATTTTAACCATCCTATGACCTTCTTAGCTGAAGTTGTTAGTAAGCCATTAGTATGTGTTCCACATTTTGCCCATTTGTTCCACATTATGAATGTGTGTTCCTCATTTTGGAAATGGAAGGTTGAGAGCTATGGCGGCAATATGTGTATGTGTGAGGTGAGGTTGTCGTGTGTTCCGCTGTGTGTGTGTAATGTGTGTGCCACTGTAAAATGTGTATGTAGGTGACATGTCACAGGCGGAGTGTAATAACATGCGTAGGCATACAGTACAGGAACCATAGGCGTATGTACAGCAGTACCCACAAAGTAGTACTGACATCTCCTCAGTGGCTAGGCGCGTGGCGACGTAAAACGATGCAAAGCGGAAATGTCCCAGAATGTACCACAGGGCCATAGCCAACAGGAGATGCAAAGGACGCATGTACAAACCATGACCGTATGTATGGCAGCCATATGGTAGACTCAACACGATACGTCGGCAACGTTACACAGCATCAGGCATGTACGGCGAAAATACGAATGTGCTATCCCGGCACCGATCGTGGATACTTACGGTCCCGTAAATACCGCTGTGTGTTCCACGTCCGTTAAGTAAGCAAGCGCCACACGAATAGGAGGCTACCGGTAGCATACAGGCCGTCCCAAGTACAGGACCACAATCACCGTAACTATCAGTGACAAAATGCCAATGGATAGTAGGCACGGACGAACATCCGCAGATATATAACCGATGTGAAGGAGGAATATGTGCAGGAAGCACACATGCAGGCGATACCGACACCACATGACATCAACAAAACAAACATTCCCAGAACAACAGACAGGTAACCTGCAGCTCCCCAAGCAGGGATGGAGCACACACACAAGCATATCTTGTATGTATAAATGCAAGACACACACCCCGTACCCGTCACCCACATCCGCAGATATACCCCATCGCACATATCAAAGGGATAACAGCCAAAACCGTAGCAAAAACATACAGGCAGTCAATGACAGCGGCATACCCGCAACAAGCCGAGTGGGAAACACTAGCAGCAGCTGATGCATCCTTGCATCCGTTGTGTACAGGAATATAACAGCTATGTTACACATCTGAATGCACAACGCCATCGACAGACGCCGCCAGGACACGGACACCCACATGTCGAACAGAATACCATACCCAACACACACAATCCACAGCTAACACCACAGCGTAATGTACCTGACACCACACATAGCGTATGCAGTCACACAAACATGATACAATACATACCATCCCCACGAAGGTAGTGCAAATAACCAACGCCCACGAGGAATGAACCATGGCCTAGTTTCGGGTAACGCATTTAATGGAGGAGGATCACCAGTGATATGCGCATAACTACACACCGAGGAACAGCTATTGGCGTGATGAACCCACATGCCTCAGGTGACGACGAATAAAAGGAAGACTCCCTGGATATTCAAACCGTATGTTCATACCGAACACAAAGTGAATCGAACCAAGGAGTTAGAGGTAAATATTGACGAATACAGAAGCAAAAGCTGGAAAGGTATGTCGAACCCACGAGATGTACTGGTGTGTAACGCATGATACATATGACTAATCTGCACTGTATGTGAACGATGTGTGCAAGTAAAGATACCTGTCCATCAGGCAGAGAGTGGTGAAAGGTGGTTATGTAATGCTAAGCCGCGGAGCATACCAACGACTGTGGACAACGTGTGCACAGCAGTGGGACAACATGTACATAGCCGTGATAACCCAAGGTCCGCCATAGGGATTCCAAACACAGAACAATGCCACCACCCACGCTGATGCTGTCAGTGGATATCGAACAATGAAGTGCCACAGCAGGATAGGACATGTATGTATAGTGTCACAGCACACATGTGCATGGGCATATACCGTCGATGTCATACGGAATGTGCGCACAACGTGCACGTATCCTCGCAGTAGGGGTGACTATGTCAATCATGTGTAATGCAAAGCTGTCATGATGGATATGTTCAGAAATCATAGACAGTATCACAGACATAGCATGCATGATGGAGGGATGGCCTAATGTTATGTACATAAACACGATATGTATGGCCTGCACATATGGGACAGAGTAGTAGCAGAATAGGTACCCGAAATGGAGGGAACAGCAAGTAACCATGTCCAAACGTTCCGTAGCAGGTGCAATGTGTGCAACAATGATGTCCGGCAGGGCCGTGTGTAAACACATGTGCAATGTACACAGTAGTGCCCCCCCCCATGGTAGTGTCCACTGAACGGCAGAGGTGGATGTCAACTGTACGTCTATACAGTACTTCTGCTGTGGTGGTACCATGGGTCTGTGTCACCCTACCAGCAAGGGAGCTATCACATGACTAGTGACACAGTGTGTCCCTGTGGGATGTGCACAGGACCTATGTCCCACAGCACGGTGTGTGTCCAGTCTGTGGAGGTCACACAGACGCCCAGGCTGAGCAATGTGGCATGTGTGCACACATGCAGGAGTGCTCCTCCCACCCTGCCCACTGCAAACGCCATGTAGGAGTACTACATGCATCAGTAATGCGGAGAACATGGCCCATGGCAGAGTAGATGACACCCCTGTGTTAGTGGTATGCAGGTGAGTACAGATGTGTTTCATGACTGTCATTTGCATATGTAAACTGTCTGAGCCGGTAGACATCACGGCATGACTATACTGAGACATGTAAAGTTGTATCCATTGTGTAAGGTACACCACATATGTGTTATTGTAACACTGCCCGCGTGTACATGTGTGTATGGCACAGGTACAAGGGCACCCAATGTATCAGCTAGACATACGGTCCAGAAATGTGTGGCCCTGCACATGTGTACCCACGCCATAGTGGAATATGGCAACCACAGCACCATGTGGGGCATGTGTGTACAGCAACCATGTACAATGTGATATGCATGTATAGGGACAGTATCCATGTGATACACACTGCATGACTGTCACTATGCAAAGGTGATGTGTATGCACTATGTGTGATGTAACTGATGCAGTGATATCTACATGATATATCTGCCACACTGACACCTGTATGGTTGTTAGCAATATGAGTAGGATGAGCTAGAATGCTGCCAGGTATGTAGATGTGGTATATGTAGGCATGGACAATACTCTGTGACAGCATGTAGTGTATGTAAGCAAATAGTGAGCATGAGGGGCCACATGACTGAGGACTGTGCAATGTCACACGTACCTGACTTGTTGTAGTTAGTATGATATGCCCGCACCACTGTGTGACCTGTACAGGAGGCACATGGCGTAACATCCTGAGACATAGGGTACGATGTGATGCTGGATGTGTACATTGGCAATACCATAAAGTGGAATGGCGCTGAAGGGCAAAGAGCGGATAATGTCTGATTTGATACCCTCTGTACCACACCAACCACCCATGCAATGGTATGACAGGTGGCCAGCATGTGGATGTGGTGTGCTGTGGCACAGAAGCCCAACAAGGGTGCCAGTAAAGGCATGGCGGTCGTCAATGAGTGTGTGAAGCATGTATGTGAGGATGTGGCCCAGTGCCATACTGAATGGCCCAGTCATGGGTGTACAAATGCAGCCCCATACGTGCAATGCAGTACCACCCATGTGTAGTGTGATAGATGTGGTAGTGTGGTGGTCAGGGTACACAACGTACATGAATGGGCTAGCAGTCAATGCAGTGTGCTGCTGCAGAGACATGTAACAGCCAGGTTGGCGGGATACAACAACTACGGAGATCGGAGGTGACATTGGGACCGTGTTCTCGGACATAACGTGTGCATGGCAGTACTATGTATGTGTCCACAGGGTTAATACAATGTCCAGCCATGGATTGGAACCCTGTAGTGAGTGAGAGTGTGTATTGTTGGTAGGTACCCCATTGGCAGGCACGATGCCAGCAACATCTGTGTTGGCAATGCCTGCATGAGTGTTGTATGCTGCATTGAATGTGGATGTAGCCAAACAGCAGAGACATACCACCACACTGCGTGAGGGCCCACACTGCAATGTATGGCAGTCATGTGTAGGTAGCTAGCTGTGGAGTATGTGATGCACCATGAGGACACACCATGACTGTCAAGTGACACACCACACACATGTGAACATAACTACCGTGCAACAGCCTGCACATGTGCCCATACAGCACGTGTGCATGGAACAGGAATACCACTGTGGCATCTGTGAAAAGGCCAGTACCACCATGTCTCTGTGTGGAATAGCATGGTCCCTACCACTGCGTATATGTAGCGGAAGTGCACTGTGATATGTGTTGGCATAGTCACGTAGACTGTCCATCGTACGGGGTGCCATGCCATCAACTACCTCTGTCAGTGGATGTCGGTAGTACCGGCTGTAGAGCGTATGTACCATGCATGCTGCGATGGTCATGTGTCTAGGGTGTGGCTAGCAGGGCTGAGAAGCATGGATGTTCAGCAAACAGAGGGGGGATGTGTGTAGGCATAGCACACAGACACATGGAGGTGTGGTGCATGCCAAGGGTAGTGTAGGTATGGTATGTGTCGTGTAATGTGTCACCCAGCTATGCGTATTGCATGGCCAAGCATGTGTGGTACATGGGAGTCCATACTAGGGAAGTGCGTGTTGCTGTCAATACATGGCAGTAGCAACTGTCCCAGGTGCAATGTACAGTATGCCAACATGGCCAGCATGTAACCTGTGGTGTACAGTGTATTCACCGTCGCGTGTCACAATGTGCGTAGCGGTCACAAACATGGGTATCTGAACACGGATTACCTATGATGCAATGTGTCTCGGGAATATACAGTATGTGTGTAAATCACTGTGTGGTGTGGGAACCACCCACCCGTGTGTGTTGCAGTCCAGGTATGTGCCTGGGAGGTATGATCTGTGTACAATCTGGACTGGCAGGTGTGCCGTGTAGGGCATGGAGGCAGGTCCCAGGCACTGCAGATAAATGACATGCGTGCCGTACTGTGTGTGCAGTGCTTGTGTACAGCACAGTGGAGGGTGTAAGCATTGTCATACATCACTGCATGCTGTGCCTACCTGTGACAGCCCTGCTGGAGACAGACATGTGACACCGCTGCACAGGTAGCATAGCATGTGAAGATGTACATGTGGGCTGCACACCTTAGGCAGATGTCCACAGGTCATGTGTGCCACAGTAGTGTGGTTGAACACGACTATCAGACTGGACAAACACCACATGCCTGCATAAGTACAGTATGACCATAGTCAACAGTCCCAGTGACAGAGTAGGCCAATGTACAGTATCCCTGCGTGCAGACCACTGGCTACTGGACACCTGGCTAGACACACACCCGGAGGGTTAATTCACCATTGAGCCATCACATGTCCCAGTCCATGTGGGCCGTACAATGTCATCACAGGGTGGTCACAATAGCAGGTGGCAAGGCAGACACGGTGTACCAGGTGATGTGTCATGTGTGCATATGTCGAGTAGCACAACCGTTCACATGTCTGCAACATACTGGTGCACGATGTATACTGTTACATGATGTATGGAACTGCACTGTCACCCTCTACAGGGCCATCTGACACAGGTGTGTTGTGACAGGTGTAACCCATGTTTGCACAGGATACACACCGCTGTTGTAGGCAGCCATGCTGGTGGCTACCAGTGATATATGCAGTGGTCATACAGACATACCGTACAGTGTTCATGCAGGAATGTCCATTGTCGTGGACGATGTGCTGCTATGTGAATGTAGGTGTATGTTGTGAATGTTACACATCCAGATGACACCATCTGGTGCAGTCATGGTTGTCAACACCAGTACACACATCCACAGCAGTCAGAACCCAGTCCTGACAATGTGTGTCAGTCACCCTCATACTGTGTGACATATGTGCACATGGCGGAACACCTCCCACTGTCATCTAAGATGGCTACATGATGGCCGGAATGTGATGTGGAAATGTACAATGCTGGTAGCCCAATGAAGTACCTGGAATCACACACAGTACGCTATGGCAGACATGTAAACCATGCACAACAATGACCGCCCAACAGACACAAACAATGCATTGACACGTGGAACATGTGCACATGACAACCCCAATGAGGTATGTTGCACATATTGATGTACAATTGTCATCTATGGCCATAGCATGGATGCAGGCGCATACCCCACAGGTAGTACCATGTGATGTAGGTAGGGGGGCATTGCTCGTGTACATGTGACAGTAGCTGTACAGACACATGTCCTGCATAGCCGTCATGTAGGGGTAGCTGTGGCATGTGACCGCTGGACATGCCCATACAATTGACCATGTCCCACAGGATATGTGTTATGTGTGTACCACATGTGATGTGCTGACAACAAGCTGTGGCGTGCGGCTGCCGGTGTACCTGTGTGACATTGTCTGTGATGGGTGCAAAGGCATATAGTATCATATTGCATGCCCACAAGCCCCACATAGGTGCATAGCCTGAACATACAATACAAGGAGTGTGTGGGATGATAGCAACCCACAGGAGGAGATGGGTATGGACGGCAGCCCACAATCACATGTGTGTGTACGGTGTTCACGTCCATGACACATGAGCATCTGAGAGGCTAGTGTTACAGCTGTACAGGGTTGCATGCATATATGTTCAGCAACATCTCTGTGTCTCCCACCACTGGCCCGTGGACCGATGGACACCAACCAAATGTGCAGATATGAGATGTGCACAGCACATCACAGATGCCTACTGTAGAACAGGCTTACTGTGTAGACATGTGCACAGTAGGTCTGCGCCAGCTGCAGTCAAACATGTTATGTGCTGAACCACACCAATAGTCCAGGCCATGCCACAGATGGACGTGCATGCATCTGTGTATGTATGGCTGTGAATGTCTCCGGCATAGCAATATAGCTGTGTCACCGTTGTGAACAACAATATGAATGGGTAGTATGTGTGAGGGGTGCGTCATACGTGTATGGTCAGATCGACAATACCATCAGTGACCCTGCTATGTGAACATCCCTGTCCCCATACATGGATACCTATGCTGTGCCCAACACCACATTCACAGAGGGAGGGATGGCGATGTGTAGTGCAGCAGCAGACATGGGGGTGGCAGCAGGCACTGGATGTACACATATGTGGTATCCACATCAGTGCAGGCAACCATCCATGTGCACGGGATAGTGGTGTGTGTCCACATACAGCACTGTGTTGATCAATATCCCAGCACATAGCACCTGACAGGGTTACAGTGTATGCATGGATGTGTCATACCTGCATGCACCAGACACACCCTCAGCAAGCAGCGTGCAGCATACCTCGCTTGAGGCCAGTGTCCACACCATGGCGATAGACATGTTGAATGTCCATATACACATAACAATGACATATGGAATGGACAGCCACCCTGCCAATATCATCAACCCCCAGGTGGATCACAACCCAGTGCCATGTATGTGGCATACCCTGCCATACCATGCAGACCTGCCCAGCAAGGCTGCATGAGCTATCACAGTCCTACATGGTGCAATGGACGAAAGGCACTCTCACTATCAACCATACACAGCAGTAATGTGGCGGTGATGCACCCTGTGGTGTTACAGGTGCTGTGTGATGCTCTGGACAATGTGTGTGTACATGCTATGCATGGCCTTTCCTGCTAATGTGTCATGGTTACATTGCCCTATGTCTATCACATGTGCAACACAGGTGAGCTGTGGCAAGTTGTCCAACACCCGTACAGTGCTGTGTGGATGTACATGGCACAACACATGCATGTGCAGGTGTCCATGTGTATGTGTACAGTGCCACTGCTGACGTTCACAATGGCTACAGATGTGATGTGTACTGACATATACACAGCGTCCAGGTGAACAGTAGCACCGACGTCACATGGGGACCTATGCCAAGTGATATGGACACAGGTGCAGCCAGGTACACATGTCCACAGCAGGCTAACATCTACATGGTGCATGTACAGTGTGATGGGTGGCACACAGATATGATGTGACACCCACTGCTCAATGGTGTGAAGCCAACACATCGGCTGTGTCACTGCCACGATGCCTGTCACAGATTACTGTGCAGATGTCGTACTTGTCATAGCAATGTATTTACAACAGTATGCCAGCACAGCAGTGTAAATGTGACCTGCCACCATCATTATGTCTTACAGATAATGCCACGTTCCCGGCTTCCCGCTTTCAGTCGACAGGAGGAGGTGATCATCCCATACCTCCATACTAATCATGACGTCTTATTCAGTCATGTGCCACAGCAGGCACAGGAACGACAGGAGATGTGGGAGGAGATGTGCAGGAGGGTGAACAGCCTCCTGTCGTTCCCGGCTTCCCGCTTTCAGTCGACAGGAGGAGGAGGTGATCATCCCATACCTCCATACTAATCATGACGTCTTATTCAGTCGTCATGTGCCACAGCTGAGCACAGGAACGACAGGAGATGTGGGAGGAGATGTGCAGGAGGGTGAACAGCCTGGGCGGATACAACCGCACTTATCAGCAGATCCGCAGGCACTGCACAGACCTGATCCGGCATGCAAGACAGCATGCCACTGCAATCGCCAGACAACAAAGTGGTACAGGTGGTGGGCCACCCAGCCCCACTCACAGCCACGGAGGAGCTTCTGGCCAGTCTGGGGACACCCGGAACAACACGCGAAACCCATCGTCCATCGTGGAGGTGGGTGTCTCCCCGAACTATGAGCTTGGGCTGACTGGTAAGTCAGAGTTGCATGTTTGTATGATAAGCGGCGTGGGGTGGGTGTCATAGTACAACACATAATATAGCAATACATGCCAGGTATATGGCCACACAAGATGCATACAGTATGCTATGTTGTGTTAGCAGACATGTGCATAGCACATGCTAACTCACAGATGCATGATGTGACATGCACAGTGCTGACCGTGGCGATAGTAATGGATAATGTGTATACCTTTGTGTCATCCTTTACAGGTATGTCTGGCGTGTTGCAAACACAAGGGTCTGTTGCAGGTAAGTCTGTTGCTAGTCAAAGGCATGATATGGTGTATTGATATTCCCCATGTGTCCAGGCATGACATGCACACCTGTGTGTGCCCCAGTCACGGTATACAGGTTGCTCCACCGACACACACCACCCATGTACAGTAGATACAACCATCAGCGTAGAGTGGCATGACACCACACAACCTATTGGTGTGTTACGTGCATTCAACTATGCATACAATGGTGTAGGTGTTCCACAATGGCTGCATGTGTAGTATGCATCGGTATGCCTCTGCAGTATGCACACAATACCACATAGTGAGCTGTGATCTTGCCAGAGCACAGGTGTTACCAATGTGACCTATGCCCCTGCATCGGTGCACACGTTGTGACATGGCACATGCCATGTCCCATGCCGCGTGGATGTCTGGCTGCAACATTTTCACACCATGACATGACCTATGCGATATAGCAGACATCCACACTGTCTGCATATCTGTAGGGAATGTGACACCTTACACTAGTATGGTTGTATGTCACATGGGCCACCACAGGGCCGTGTGCACGATGTCCACCACACAATTGTCAATGACCCAGACAGACAAGGCCATGGTCGATACCTACAGGCATGTTGCCACACAGTACATCCACAGTGGGTAGTCACCATTGCACCCTGTACACACATAGTGGGCTCATCACTGTAGTGGACCCCCTGGACATCCAATGTAGTACACCAGTGACATGGAATGCCTCTCCACAGCTACTACAGGTGCCTCCAATGTCCACCATATACGTGCTGCTGAGCAGCTGAACTGACTTACAGACATGGCAATGTAATGCGTCCAGGTCACGCATCGCACAGAAACATAACTGTGTCCTGCTACTGTGCAGTGACACAGTGCCCGCACTCCACACTGTACAGCTATGTACACAGCTCACACCAACCGCACCTGCACAGACATCCCTGTTACCCATACATTGTATCTGTAGACTGTACACATAACACTGCACCGTGACAGCTGTTGTGATGTGGTGCATGCGGTGGGACACCATTGTCACATGTCCACATGATACCACACATGTTTGCGGTGTCCATGACATAGTGTCGGCAGCCATGTGTACTGTCAACTCGCCCGTGGCCACACGGTGTATCACGGTGATGCATGCAAACTACCATGAATGTGTACTGCATGCCTACTAAAAAAGACACCTGCCTGTTGTACTGTTCCACCAGGGCAGTGTGCATACTGCCACTATGAATGTCTGGTCTACATTCACTGGTCTGTGGTGTGTGAATGCTGCATGCCACCTGCATTATCACATGCATGATGTGTGTGTGTGTGTGTGTGTGTGTGTGTGTGTGTGTGTGTGTGTGTGTGTGTGTGCGTGTGTCTGTAACCCGATGGTATGTCTTTGTATTGACAGGTGCTGTAGGTGAGTTACCCTCCTGCGGTCCATCTGATGCTAGTGTCCCCACAGATACTAGTGGTGATGACCATGTGCATGAGGCACAGGCAGGGTCGTCACAGGCAGACACTGTGCCATTGGAGAACATCACACTTACGTCCCTTCACCCCTGCACACGGTTTGGATGCCGACACATACCCCAACACCGTTGCCCATAGATGACGGTCAGTCAGCGTATGTTGGCACCGAGCAGGAATGTGTGGTGGCTGCAGAAGGTGTGGGTACACGATGTTGCCAGTGTAATGACTGGTGCAGTGCCATGCAGGCATGTGGCAGGTGCCGCTCGTAGGGGGAGCACCGCTAGACATACACCTGCCATACAGGGTGCAGCAGCTGGTATAACCAGACGCATGTTCCAGACTGTAATGGCGGGCGCAGGCACGTGCGAATGGCAGAACCAGGAAGGGCAGAGGCTGCAGAGGTCTGCAATCCGTTCCTTGAATGACAACATCCAGGCATTGGCGAATGCCCAACAGCATCTTGCCGATGTTCTGGATAGGAGATTGGGTGAGATGGCTGGTATCCTCGACGAGGCATGGCCATCCTGGCGTGGGCTGTCCGTGCAGGAACACCAGGTAGGGGTGAGGCATAGGGACGCGTGGGCATGGGCCAGCAACACCACCTGGTGCAGGTCAGCGTGTGCGTGCCACCTCATGCCCACCCACACAGTGCTGGTAGCAGCAGCAGTGCAGCTGCTACTACACCAACCACACCAGGACAGAACAGGCCACGTGGGCGTGGCCCTGGACAGCCCCGGCGTGGGCACGTTTCCAGCGGACATGTGACATCGGAGAGTGGACAGTCTGTACCTCCACCGGTCGTGCCCGTGCGACCCCAGGCAGGCACGCAGGTCACGTCGTCGCGGCGGACACAGTGAGCTGTAACACCTGCACTGTACAGTCTGGGGCTGCCAAGCATACCGTGTAGGCATCACAGATGACTGAACTGTACACACAAACCCACACACAGCAAACACGACTGTAGGGCTCCACCACACCCATGCAATCTACACACAGTCATGCCCAGTCAATGCAGGCCTTACACACACACATGATGTCATCCATTGGTACAGCCCATGCCTGTGGCTTTATATCACCCTGTGCATATGATGAAGTCTCTGCCGCATAACTGTGAGCTACACCATCAGTGCACGGTTATGCAAACATATTCTGCTGCACAGGGTGGACAAGATAGTGAGAGGTGTATGTGATACGCATAGTACGTGATGTGTATGTTGTGGTGTGTGTGTATGGCTGGTGACAGGTGTGTATGTGATGTGGGTTGTGCACTGACATCATGCAGCAGACATACCATGCAGGACAGGTGCAGCATTCATTGATCTGTGTACACAGTATGCATGGTGGTTACATGTGTAGCACCATGTTGGTTCAGTTAACCTGTATGACAATGATGGTGTACTTGCATGTGCCTACTGGGAGCACTGTAATTAGTTCCCACGCAGTTGTGGGGTACCCACAGGCATGTCTGGCAACATCAGCATAGCACAGGTACCCGCAACCCGGCATGGACCCCTACATAGGTAGATGGGCGCACATGTACATAACAGGGTATGTGCCCTATGACATGTGTGGACCTAGCATGACTGTGTGTGGCTGCTAACACCCCTCAGGATGGGGATGCCACATCCATCAGTCCCAGTCCTCGTCCAGCACTGACACACAGATGATGCCTGGCGCATAACTATATTCACACATCCACACGTCATTATTACTCCTGGACGAAGGCAGTCAGGGCCTTTCCTTCACATGGGCTGGCACTCCTCTAGGTGTTGTAGGGGGTCTCCGGCCGTTGACCCTGTTCCCCCAGCACGTCCCACTCATCTTTGTGGTGATGTGTCTGACAGTCGCTACTGTGCCCATGTTTGCCTGGAGCCTAGGAAGTGGAATATGCCCATGTCACCCAGGTCAGACATGGCCGTGTATGCCAGGCACAGATCACCACAGAGCAGATGTGCTGGGAAGGTTTAGAGCCGAGTCCCTTGGTCATGCACAGCTTGTGACACATGTCCTAGCACCGTCATCCCGCCTTGTGTAACGTTGCGGTCCTTCCGAAAAGTGCTGCAGGCGTCAGGTTAGCTACAGGCCAGATGTTGCCATTGTCGCGATCATTGCTCTGGTGTGTGATGTGTACAGGGGTACAATGAACACCCCTGATGTGGATGTGATTCCTTCCAGACCAGGAGGCCACAGTGGAATGTCTTCACACCCACATTGCCATTGTGTGTGTTGACAGAGGTTACCGACAGGTGTGGTAGCCATTTCCATGAACATGTCCACCATCTTGAATGGCTTACCACCTACATGTGACATTGGGCGAACATGTCCTTCACACTGGGTACGTCTGCACCGTCTCTGGCATGTAGTAGCAGGCCATGGCTCTGGCACCAGTTAGCCATGTCTATGGTGCCCTGGGTGGATGTCCGTGTCACATGGGGTGTCGGGTATGGTGGCCGGTGTGTAGTCATCTGCATACCTTGTCTGCCACAATCCCCCTATGATTGCATGCACATTGGAAGGTCAAATGCCGTATGGCAGGGGGCCCAGGACTGAAACCCTGTGGGCCTCCACAGAACCAGATATGAGTGTGACAAGGCACCAGGAACACCAACCCTGTGGTGTGACCTCCAACCTTTCTGAGAAGCATCGGGTGACATGTCCCCACATGTATGCTGGCGAGCCTTTCCATAGGTCCCATGTGGAGTGTGCTCTGAACGCTCCCACCAGGTCATGGTACTGTGTGCAAACCCCGGCATCCCCATCAATGGCCTTAGTGACCACTCCAGACAGGATGAGGCAGGTTCGGAGGCAGGATCCGCCCTTGACTATGTTGTTGTGGGTATGTTCGGTATTGGCTGTACACGCTGTCTGTATCCATGGGCACCTGTGGACCTCCCACAGCTTTGCAGACAAGGCTTGTCAAGCTGATAGGGTGGCTGTCTACAGTCCAAAGAGCACTACCCTGGCATAGTGGGACCACAGATGCCATATGCCATCCATGGGGACAGCCCATAGTAAGGCTAACAGGACACAGTGGCGCATGTGTGTGGGCTGAGGCCTCAATGAGGGATGGGTAGCACACAGCCAGGGACACCATCGGTGCCCGTTGGTGCTGTGTCAACCGCCATAGAGATATGGGATCACTCCAGGCCATATGAGGATGTTTCCTGAGGCTACACTCTGGTGGGATGGATATGTCTCACACCCTCTTGGGGGGGGTGGATGTATGCATGGAACATGTCCATGGTTTGCAGACAATGTCTGTGGGTGCAGTGACCATTGTACCATTGTGGACATTTCGGCCAAGTCTGTGTGCTGCCCCAACCATGTCCTTACCACCAGTTAGCAGGAAGGCCCTATGGTTGTCTCATGTGCCCTCTGCAGTACCACTCCCACAAGCGGCCGTGGATGATTGTATGTGTGGCAAATATGGTAGCCTTGGTATGAATGGGAGATGGTTTCCTGGTACTGACATTGCACTGTCATGTATTAGCTCCAACGCTGTTGATGTACAGCTTGTCAGTGGCTGGGGTCCACCACCATGTGCCTGGTGGCTCGGTGGTGGACAAGGTCCCTGATGTTACCATGTTTGCCTGTTGCAGACATGCATGTGGAGTGCTCAGGAGAAGGCACGTCGTTAGGGCGGTTGGCAGGTCTGGCCTGTGTTCAACACTGGCATGGAGGACTGTGGTGGTACCACAATGTCGTATGATGTGTGGTTTGTTGTATGGAGGAAGCAGTCATCACTTAGGTCCCCACTGCGGTGTTGAGTTAGTGCAGGATGTGGATGACCAGTGGATCCACTTTATATGCGTCTGGCATCACCATTGAGGCTGTACATCCTGTGGGCATATCCTCACCATGTGTGATGGGCGGGAGACTGTCGAACATCCCCCTAGTGTGTATGGTGCATGGATGTTTAACAGTGGCCAGGTGTGAGAACACCTGGGACCGGTGGCATAGTGTGTTGTGCCATGGGTAATGTTCCCAGTCTGGCGTATGGGTGGTTCATGTCTGTCACCCAATACGGATTGCTGTTGTGGGGCATGCACACTCACCAGTGTCCTCAGGACGTCTCTGCAGGTATCCTGTGTTTGTGGGGGTTGTCTGTGGCATGCACCAAACTGTAGGCCAGTCCTCCCCATGGTTCATTACCTAGATATTCCCGCTGCAACGGCCATGTCTGTGGCATGGCCGGGTTGCTCTGTTGTGGCTGGACACACACGACGTCCAATTCCACATTCCGCCACCCATGCCGCTCGCAGCACCATGTGTACATGTCTGCTCTGTGCCGAGTCGCGAGGTGTCTGAGCATGTTCAGCAGTAGGCAGCTGTGTATGATAGACACACAGCTACAGTGCGCGGCAACACCGCCGGGTGCATGCCTGTATCGCCATGGCGCAGCCGCGTACGTCCTGTGGCATGGCCAGGTTATTGTTGTTGTGTGGCTGGACACACGCACGGTCCACATTCACGCCACCTTTTTATGCCGTGCCGCGACCATGTGTATGCATGTCTGCTCCGTGCCGAGTCGTGTCCGAGGCATGCCCAGTAGGCAGTGTTGATGTACTGATTGGCAGTAGTTGCCGGGTATTCGGCTGCAGCACTAACGCGTGTTATATGGTCACGGCGACCTTGGGATGGTAACAGGCTCTTTGCTTGACTGCGTACCTCTGACATAATTCGATTGGGACGCATTGCCTCTGCAAATGATACCACCCACGTAGAGTATGCCTCCTGACAGTGCTCTGCTCAGTAAACTCGGTGAAGCGAAGTTCTTGTAAATGCTTCATACTGTAGTGTGTTTCATGTAGATAGAGCGAGAGTTCGTCTCCGTCCACTTCCGTGTGTGTGTTATTGTGTTTCCAGCTGTCTCCTATGCATGAACATGCTTTTAGATCGGCCGCCTTCGCGAACCCATGGCCACATGCCTTAGCTATTGCCAACTATTGTCTTCTTGGGTGATGTCACCAGCCTACAAAGTATGTCTTATCTGACAGCTTTATGCTCAGTGTCAGAAGAAGCTACGGTAGCGTTCTGTAAATGCTTCATATACTATGCAGTGAGTTCATGTATCGATACCTGGGCCTAGGTTCGTCTCCGTCCACTTCCACCGTGTGTGTGTGTGTGTGTGTGTGTTTCCAGCGTGCCTTCCAGCACACTCTGAATGAACTTGCTATGCTTTTACGCAACCCATACATACCTGGCTATTGCTAACTACTGTCTTCTGCGGGTGATGTCACTCAGACTACGTATGCCCTCTGACAGCGCTCCTGCTCAGTAAACTGAGTGAGCGCGTTCTGTAAATGCTTCCATACTTGTAGTGAGTTCATCTGTAGATAGGCCTAGGTTTGTCTCCCGTCCCTTATGCGTGTGTGTGTTTCCAGCTGCCTCTGCGAATAAACATGCTTTTTAGATGCTTCGCAACACATACCTTTGGCTATTGCCAGCTATTGTCTTCTTGGGGTGATGTCACCCAGCCTACAAGCTAATGCCTCTGACAGCACTCTGCTCAGTAAGCTTTCAGTGTAGCCGCCGTTCTGTAAATGCTTCATCACGGTGAGTGAGTTCATGTAGATAGGCCTAGGTTCATCTCCCGTTCTTCCGTGTGTGTGTGTGTTTCAGCTGCCTCTGCGAATGAACATGCTTTTAGAGCGCTTCGCGAACACATACCTGTAGCTGATGCCAGCGCAATATTGTCTAATTGATAGATGTCACCCAGCGACAAGTATGCCTCTGACAGCACTCTGCTCAGTAAACTCGGTAGCAGCGTTCTGTAACGTGCTTCATACTGTAGTGAGTTCTGTGTAGATAGGCTTAGGAGTTCGCCTCCTCCGTCCCTCCCCGATTGTGTGTGTGTTTCTAGCTGTCTCTGCGAGTGAACATGCTTTTAGGCAGCTTCATGGGCAACCGCCTTTTATACCTTGGCTATTGCCAGCTATTGTCTTGCGCAGTGCCACCAGCCTACAAGTGTATGCCTCTGACAGCACTCTGCTCAGTAAACTAGGTAGCCCAGCGTTCTGTAAATGCTTCATACTGTAGTGCGAGTTCATGTAGATAGGGCGTAGGTTCGTCTCTCCGTCCCTTCCGTGTGTGTGTGTGTGTGTGTGTTTCCAGCTGCCTCTGGCGAATGAACATGCTTTTAGGCCTTCGCCATAACACATACCTTGGCTGTATAACTATTGTCTTGTGGGTGATGTCACCAGACCTACTAAGTAGCCAATACCTCGACAATGGCGCTCTGCTCAGTAAACTTCGGGTAGCGTGTTCTGTAAATACTTCATACTGTGAGTAAGAGTTCATGTAGATAGGCGTAGGTGCGTCTCCGATCCCTTCCGTGGGTATGTGTGTTTTCGTTGCTTTCAGTTTTTGGGTTTTAAAAACTGATTAAATTTAAAGTGGTTTGTTTGTTAAGCTACTTTGGTGTTAAAAATTTTTAAATTTTTTGGTTATGGGGTAATTTAAATTTTTTTAAAAGTTTAAAATGGGTGGAAGGGGGAATTTCCGGGGTTCTGGGTTTGTTTGGGTTTTCAATCCATATATGAAACCTTTTGGTCCCTAGGGCCCTTCTGGAGTTTTTAATTTGTGTTTTTACCAGGCTTGTTTTTAGCGGCTTTTGTTCATTGGTTTAGGAAATTTACCCTTTTTTAAGGGGTGTTTTTTTAAACCCTAGTTTTCCTGATGTTTTCCCCCGCCCGGGTGATTTGGGGCCTTGTTTAAAGGGAACCCCTTTGGAACCATATGCTGCAATTACGTCCATCTCCCGGTCGGTTTTATGGGGGGGCCGGCCCCCGTTTTCCCCGGGCCTTGGGTGTTTCCCCTGGTATTCTCCCTATTTTCACCTGGGAAAAGCCATGGACCAAAAATTTGGGGCCACTATTTCTTTCCCAGGGCATATTTGGCCATTGGGGAAATTTTTCACAGGGACCCTTTTTTCCCCCCCCTGTTTTGGGAAGGGGTTTAAACCCCTTTTGTGGGAAAGTTGATGTTCCCGCCCAGGGTCTGTTTGGGGGGTTTTTTTACCCTATTTTTTGGGAAATTCCTTCCACAATTTTCCCTTTGATATGGGTTTCCCCTTTGGGTTTTGGGGCCTTGGAACCTGCCATGAATTTTAAAGGGCTGTCCATTTTCAAAGGGGTTTTCTTTCCCTGTTTCCCCTGGGGTTGGCCCATTATTTGTGCCCCGGGCCCTTTTCCAAAGGGCCCCAAGCGGGGAATCAGAATCCCGAGGACCCTTTGCACCCACGATTTTTTTAACACGTACCCCTTTTTAAACCCCCTTTTATTCGGGGAAAGGGATGGAATGGGGTGGGCCAAACCTTTTCCATTCTTTTTCATTTTGGAGGTTGCATAATTTTTAAGGGCATTTTGAAATTTTCCCCGGGGGGGGTAGTCATTACCCTTTTGCCCCCGATCCTGTTTCCCCCACCCGGAAAATTTTTTGGGTTTTGGGGCCCGTGGCCCTTTTTTAAATGTTGCATTTGGCGTTTCCCCTTTTCCCTTTTCTCCGGTATTTTCAGTGGTGTCTTTTGCCCTTCCCCCCCCAAAATGGAAATTTGCCTACAACCCTTTTTTTACAAACCCCTATGTGTTCTGGAATGGGTTGGCAAAATTTTTTTTTGGAATTTTCCCCCAAGGTACCCATTTGAATTATCCGGGGCCCTGTTTGTTTTCCAAACCCATGGAAAATTTTTTCAAGAAAATGTTATTTTTAGTGGGCGGCCCTAGTTTAACTGTATGTTCCATTGGGTTGTTTGTCCATTTTATGTGTTCCCAGGTCAATGTTGGGATGGAAGCGTATCCCCCATTTTTGCTCAAAATGGGCTTTTACGGGGTTCCCCCAGGTGGGTTTATGGGGGTGTTTTGTTTCCACGTATTTTGTGTTAGCCTTCCCGGGTGGGATTCCACCGGTTTGCTATTATGGGGGGCCACTTGTCCCGACCTTGTCCATTTTGGGAAATTTCCACTGGACACTGTTAGGGTGAACCCATTTAACCCCGCTTTAGCATTCCCGTGGATGTTTTCATTTTTGGGGGGAAGGCATGTCCCACACCCTCCCAGGCGGGGCAAGGATTATCTGCCAAACAACACCCCCGAACCCGGGTCCCATGGCTTGGTACCCCTTCCCTCCTTCATGTGGGGATGGGATGTGGGACTTTTATGGCGACTCTGGGGGTTTCTGTTCATATGTCCTGCATTTCATGGACAGGTTTCATCAACCTTAAAAAGCTGGTGGTGCATATTTAGCTGTGCCGTAGTCACGGGTGTATTTCTGGTCTCCAGTGGTGAAAGGAAAGGGTCCTACAATGGACACCATGTGCATATGTAAATGTAGAATGTTGGACTGTCCCCTCTGGCCAGTGGTTTGACTGGGTGTATGTTCCCTCCCGGGTGTCTGTTGACTACCCATATTATGTTTCTTTCCATTTTCCACGTCCAAAGGGAAAAAAAGAAATTGCCCGCCCCCTTTCAACTTTTAAATAATCCCCAGACAATGAAAAAATATCCGCAAAAATGATTTTCATATAACAGGGGGGGTGCAAAAACATTACATAGTGCCTTTTACACTTTAAATGTTTTAAACAAAAACTAAAACCCCTTTTAGTTAGTGGGTGTCCAATTTAGTAAGTGTTCAAAAAGGTTCAACCCCTTTTTGGCTAAAGAAACGGTTAAAATTAAAAACTTTGGCAATCAATCGTATTTGCTATTGAAAAGGGGTCCTTGAATGTAGGTGTTGTAGTATTTATTCTGTGTTAATTTTCTTACCGCTGGAATCAAAAGTTTTAAAATATATTTTAAATTTGTGTAAATTGGGGCCCTCCTTAATTCCCCCTTTGGAAAAACCCCTGATTTTTTTTGGGCCGGGGAACATTCCACTGTTTTAGTTTTCCTTTTTTTGGGTTAGCGTGAAACCCAAAAGCCTTTCCCGGCGGGGAAAAACCAAAATTAAAACTTTTCCAAACAAACCGCCCCCTTTTTTCATACAATTTAAAAGGCTGCAACCCCCGGTTTCTTACCCCACCTTCGTTTTGGGAAAAAAGATTGGCCTTTCTATGGACAGGGAATTTTTGGGGAAATTTCTGTTCATTTTTTTTGTTCCCTGCATTTCTGGCAGGGGGTTTCAAACAACTTAACCCCCCTGGTTGATTGTCAGGGGGGGCCGTGGGGCTTTTTGGTTTGGTCGTCCCCCCGGGGGCGTACCCCAAAATTTGGAGTCACATGGGCCGTTTTTGCTATGTAAAATTTTAAATGGTTTGGGGCCTTGGATTTTTTTTACTTTTCCCGGGTTGGGGCCCGGGTTTTCCTTACTAACCCCTATTATGACCGGCCTATTCTTTTCCCCGGCCTCAAACAGCCCGGTTTCCTTCCCCTCTAAACATTTAACATAACGGGAACAGCCCTCCCACATCCTCCCCGTTTTTTAAAAGATTTGAGTTTTTTTACTAACATGGGAAAATTTCGGAATTGCAACCCCAAGCGGGGGCCTATTCCCCCAGGCATTTTGTCCATTATTTTAATACTTTCCCTAGTAATGAATGCTCCCCTCTGGGTGGGGGACGTGATTACCCCCAAAAGTGGTTGGTAAATTCCCCAGGGAAACCCATTTGGCCCAAAGTTTTTTAAAAAATAAATTGGGGGGCATAAACAACCCCGGGTTATTGGAAAATAAGGGGTATTGTTGGTTGGTGGTTGGGGAAGAGTGGGGGGTTGTCAGATTAAATTTTATTCATGTGTTTTGTACATTCTTCCAAAAGCCTTTTCAAAAGGTTTTCATTTAACATATTTTCCTTTAATGAATGGGGAAATAAAGTGAACCCAAACCTTACCCCCTGGCTATGGATCACAATTCCTCCGTGCTTTTCCCCCAATGTTGGTACCCCGCCATGCAATCCGACGGGGTATAAAGTTACGGGTTTTTGGGGAAACCCTTGTTTTAGTGGAACTCGTGTATGTCATCCGGTTCGGAAAAAAAGGACTCAACAACAAAATTTAACCTTTTTTGAATTTTGGGCACCTGGGGGGGAAAATCAAATCTAATGGGGTTTAAATATTAAATGTGAACCCCATTGCCTACTGGTGACATTCGTTAACGTTTTTCCCCCTAATATCATACCAGGAAGTAATTAAAATACCCATGGGAAAAGCCAAAGGGATCCACTCCTGGGAAAGGGTGCGGTACTCCCTGAACTCTTAAATTCCCCCGCTCATCCCCAGGATCAAGTGTACCAGGGATGTTCAATCAAAGGTGCCCCCATACCCTTTTACCCCCCATTGTTCAAATTTCTGGCCTGGGGGGAAAAAGGGGGGTCATTTAATTTTTTGGAAACCATTTTGGGTTTTTTTAAAGACCCAAATTAAAAGGGGGGGACCTTTGGGCATAAAAATTTGGAATCCAAAACCCAAAAAAAAAAAAAAAAAAAAAAAAAAAAAAAAAAAAAAAAAAAAAAAAAAAAAAAAAAAAAAAAAAAAAAAAAAAACAAAAAAAAAAAAAAAAAAAAAAAAAAAAGGGGGGGGGTTTGGGGGGGGGGGGGGGGGGGGGGGGGGGGGGGGGGGGGGGGGGGGGGGGGGGGGGGGGGGGGGGGGGGCTGTGCAAGGGGGGGGGGGGGGGGGGGGGTTTAAAAAGGGGTTGGTCAAAAAATTTTTCCCCCCGATCCCAAAAGGGGCCTTTACCACCCCCGGGCCACGTCCTAAGGCCGGGCTATGTGTGTGGTCCCTCGGGCATCGGACTTGGGAACGCGCCACGTCTGCCGTGGGTATGTCCAGCATTACCCACATCCGGCCGTGGTTTATTGCTATGATGTTCCATGTGTACAGTGGTGCCGGTTACCATACATATGCCTTTCTCAAAAGCCGATTTCACACTTCTGAACACTACTGTGGTCTCCTTTAAGGCCCCTGAGCCAGTGGTGAACATTACTCAAACCGCTGAATCACGTACATATGCCTTCCACCAGCACCTACAGGACTGCATGGATCAGGCAATTCCATACAAAACTGTGACTCTTTGTACCAAAGACAAGCACCTAGTCTGGTGGACCCCAGCCATGAACAAGCTCTACAACGACAGGAGGTAGCTACTACAAGTTAAAGCGGAATACTTGTAAGGTAACACACCCTTGCTCATTATATGTGAAGAACTACAAGCTGTCATGAAATCATCCAGGGGAAATTCAACAGAGAAACTAACAAGGACTCAACAGACAATCATAAGGCCTTCTTTAGCTATGTTGGACACCTGGGAGGACACTCCCAGATATGCTCAGACTGGGTTCAGAATGATGTGAAGATGACTGAACCTACACACATTGCCAACATACTGGCTGACAGGTTCAGTGCTAACGTTTCCCCCCCTCCCCCCCACATGGAGAGATATCTATACCAGAGAATTGTAGATCCTGGAACATCTGTAACGCACAGGTGGGAAATGCTGTCTCCAAGGCAGTAAACACAGCATCCATGGGACCAGATGGTGTCCCAGCTGTGTACTCCATGAACTCTATGGGGAATTAAACCCACACTTAGGACAGCTGTTTAATCTTAGCCTCACCTCAGGATACGCACTGCAAGTAGTAGCACAGGGCGACTGTAGTCACACTTCACAAGGATGGTGCCTCCACTGACCCTGGTTATTACCATCCCATTAGCTTGACAAGCCTTATCTGCAAAGCCATGGAGAAGGATCATAATGGAACTCATAGATAAAGACATAGGGGACTTGCATACTTTGGATCCAACCCAGTTTAGCTTGGTCAAAGTCAGATCATGCCTTTACACGTGTTTGACTTTGTAGGATCAGTCACCAAGGCCATTGATGAGGGTCAAGCAGTCCATACAGCCTACCTCAACCTGGCAACGGCCTTCGACACAATACCCCCCTCGGGTATCATTGATAAACCCATCATCTTGAACGGGAATCCATACATCGCCATATGGGTTGCAAACCGGCTAAGTCACGGAACCCACACGGTCATAGTTGCTGGCGCCATGTCATACTCACAGCCAGTCACAGGTGGTGTCCCATGGGGCTCAGTCCTGGGTCCACTATTTTTCAGCATCTACATTTCCAAAGTACAAGCAAACACAGGGGGGTTATGGCTGACAATGTTTGCAGATTACTGCAAACTGGGTGCCATAGTCGGACACACATCTGACACAGATATCCTTCAGGAGGGCCTCACAGATGTGGATAAGTGGTGCCAGAGACATGGCCTACAGCTAAATGCCAGGAAATGCATAGTCATACCCTTCGGAAGAACAAGGTTACCCCTAGCTACCATATAGGTGGCAATCCACTGAGCACAGAGGGAGTTACCAGGGATCTGGGGACCCGGTTTGTTGTTAACCGTTCGTTCGACACACACGTTGCTAATGTAGTTAGGTAGACCTTCAACATTGCCCACATCATCATGAAGGGATTCACATCTAGATCAGGGGAGGTCATTGTCCCCTTGTACTCATCACTCATTAGACCTATGATTGGGTACAATGCCCCGTTCAGAATGTATCTGACCCGACACCTGCAACAGCTGGACAGGCCCCAACAGTTCATCGACAAACAGATGCAGGGTCTCAGGAATATGTGTTATGCTGACCGACTGAAAGAATTCCAGCTGTATACAGTCGCATACCACTTGCCCAGAGGTGACCTGTGCCTGGCATACAAGGCCATGTCGAACCCAGATCTGATGACTATGCTTCACCTAAAGAATTTAGATCCCTCAGAACCACAAGGGCAGGTGACGTACACCTTCACAGTGTCATTAATAGAACGTGCTGGTGGGACAGATTCATCACCCAGACACTCACTATGCTGTGGAACAACATCCCAGTACATGTGAGGCCAACCACCTCGCTGGCCTTGTGTTAGTATTTTGACAAGGATGTCTGAATTGATTTCTTTAACTAACCTTCTAAATGAATATTTACTTTACCACATTGTAAATCTTTACATTTCGTTGGTCTATTTTACATTAGTCATAATCATACAGTTTATCTCTATATATTATGGTTCATTTATATTACTAGGTGTCTGTAGTTCTTTTAATATATTGGCACAATCCGTAGAACATATATATGTAGCTTAAACAGTCAGTCATTTGGAAAACATTATGTTGGTTCTTCTTTCATATATATACATATATTTCTATTTTTCTATGAAGAATGTACCTTTCGAAGCAATGTCTGATGTACTCACTGTGTGGAATCTGTAACCCAAGTAAAGTTTGTTTGCTTGTTTGCCTTTAAGGCATTTAATTAATACTTAGCACATCTAATTTAATGACCAATTAAGGGTTTTAAATGTAGTAGGTTGGACTGCATTGTATGTATTCTGAATAAGTCTGCTTATGAAGCAGACGAAAAGAGCTTCAATAAACTATGGTGACTGCATTTAATTCCTGGTGGGCTCTGAGTGGTCGCTGACGGTGTCTACAGTACCTCGTCTTTGCTTTGGACTTCTTCAGCTGGTTGTCTGTGTTTTTTGTATGGGGAATGTCAACTGTAGTCCCTATGTGTATTACCAGTGTAATGCCTTACTGCGGCAGTGTAATTCCACCGGGTTTGCAGTTATGGGTGCCATCTTGGTCATACGCTTGTCCATCCATGTGAATTGCCTACTGGACACTGGTATAGGGCTGTACACATTTCACACCAGCATTTAGCATTCTACGGTGGATGCATTGCATTAGTAGTGGTGAGTAAGGCAGGTACCATGCACACATCCCTCCCACGGGGCAGGACAACAGATTATCTGCCAGACAACACAAAGCCCCATTTCTGCATACCCAAGATCCCATGGCTGCAACCCTCGACAGTACCCATTACACATCCTTCATGCGTGCGGGACTGGGATGTGGACGCAAATGTATGGACACGTCGATCTGGGTATTTCTGTTCATATGTCCTGCGTTTCATGAACACTTGTCATCAACCTTAAACACGCTGGTGGTGCATATGTCTAACTGTGCCGTAGCCATGGCTATAGCATCGTCTGTTGTTCGTAAACGTCTGGAGTGAGTTATGTGAAAAGGTATTTTAGGGTCCTTCACTTCAATGGACACCGATGTGCATATGTAAAGTTAGATGTTGCTGGACTGTGTCCAACTGGCCAGTGCTTTTGACTGCTGCTGTATGTTCCCCAATCGCGGATGTCTGTTTGACTACCCATTCTTCGTGGTGCTACGTAACCAGGTGATTTACAGCTGTGAACAGATGGTGTACATCCAAAGATGCAGGTTAGCAACTGCTTCAAATAAAACTCAGACGTCCCAATAGGACATATCCGTCACTGTAATTTCAACATAACACCACCGGAACATGTAGATCCCCTATGTCTTCATTGAAGCATGTTTTCTTCATAAGTGGGAATGCCATAGTTTACATATCCCAGTTGATGGTGTTGGTGTGCCATTACTTTGTGTTGCACAGGTCGCCCATCTGTTCCACAGTATGGTAGCGAGTGCTCCCCCATTGTGTTGCTGGCAGATTGAGTGCTGTGTACGCCGGTGTTTGCATGGCGGTCCAACTTTGTATGGTGAATGTCAACCGTAGTCCCTATGTATATTTGCTGTGTTATGCCTTACCGCGGCTGTGTAGTTCCACCGGGTTTACAGTTGTGGGTGCCATCTTGGTCGTACGCGTGTCCATCCATGAGAATTGCCTACTGGACACTAGTATAGGCCTGTACACATTTCACACCTGCATTTAGCATTCTCTGGTAGATGGTTTGCATTATTAGTGGAGAGTAAGGCAGGTGCTACGCACACATCCCTCCCACGGGGCGGGACAAAGGATTGCCTGCGAAACAACACCGAGGCCAGATTCTACATACCCAGACTCCCTTGACTGCAACAGTCGACAGTACCCATTACACATCCTTCATGTGTGCGGGACTGTGATGTGGATGCAGTTCTATGGACCCGGTACCCTGGGTATTTCTGTGCATATGTGCTGCATTTCATGGACAGCTATCATCAACATTGAACACGCTTGTGGTGCATATGTGTACCTGTGATGTGGTGACGACAATGAGTTCACGTGGGTAATGCAGGAAGCTAGCAGGCATTCAATGAATGGAATTTTTGGGTCCTACAATGGACACCAATGTGCATATGTCAGGTTAGATGTTGCTGGACTGTGTCCACCTGGCCAGTGCTTTTCACTGCTGGTGTATGTTCCCAATCGCGGATGTCTGTTTGACTACCCATTCTACATGGTGCTACGTAACCAGGTGATTTAGTACTGTGAACAAATGTCATACATCCAAAGATGCTGGTTAGCAACTGCTTCATATAAACCTCAGACATCCCAATGGGACATATCCGTCACTGTATTTTCAACATAACACCACCGGAACATGTTGATCACCTATGTATTCATTTAACCATGTTGTCTTCATAGGTGGGAATGCCATAGTTTACATATCCTACTTGACGTTGTGGGTGTGCCATTAGTATGTGTTCCACAGGTCGCACATCTGTTCCGCTGTATGGTAGCGGGTGCTCCTCATTCTGTTGCTGGCAGATTGAGTGCTGTGTACGCCGGTGTTGGCACGGTGGTCCGACTTTGTATGTGGAATGTCAACTGTAGTCCCTATGTGTATTTCCTGTGTTATGCCTTACCGCGGCTGTGTAATTTCCCCGGGTTTGCAGTTGTGGGTGCCATACTGGCCATACGGTTGTCCATCCATGACAATTGCCTACTGGACACTAGTATGGGGCTGTACACATTTCACACCTGCATTTAGCATTCTCCGGTGGATGGTTTGCATTATTAGCGGAGAGTAAGGCAGGTGCTATGCACACATCCCTCCCAAGGGGCGGGACAAAGGATTGCCTGCGAAGCAACACCGAGCCCAGAGTCTACATACCCAGAATCCCTTGACTGCAACAATCGACAGTACCCATTACACATCGTTCATGTGTGCAGGACTGTGATGTGGACGCAGTTCTATGGACCCGGTACCCTGGGTATTTCTGTGCATCTGTGCTGCATTTCATGGACAGCTATCATCAACATTAAACACGCTTGCGGTGCATATGTGTACCTGTGACGACAATGAGTTCACGTAGGCGTTGAAATAAGGCATCATTCTTGTCTTTAGACAATTTTTGGGTCCTACAATGGACACCACTGTGCATATGTAAAGTGTAGAGCTTGTCAGACTGTGTCCTTGTGAGCAGTGGGTTTCACTGATGCTGTGTGTTCAACAATCGCGGATGTCTGCTTGACTGCCCATACTGTGTAGTGGTACAGGAACCATGTTTTCCGACACCAGAACCCAATGGTGTACATCCAATGTTGCAGGTTAACAACCACTTTAATACCCAGAGGTCACGATTGGGAGGTATTGCCACTTTATTATCGGAACAACACCTCCAGACTGTGTAAATCACGGGAACTTTAGGCCAGTCTTACCGGCCATTTGCAATTGTAATTAGCAGACACGTGTCAATACATGTATGATAAGACATATTGTCATGCAGAGGTTAATCTATGTTATTTGGACATTGGCTTCTGCTATTGGCATCCGTTGCTGTGAGTGTTGCCAGTTACCATACACATTGCTTGCTCAGAGGCAGACTACACAATTCTGCACACTACTGTGGTCTCCTTTAAGGACCCTGAGCCAGTGGTCGACAGTACTGCAGCCACTGCATCAATCACATTTGCCATCTACCAGTACCTACAGGACTGCATGAACCAGGCATTCACTTACCCAACTGTGGTTCATTGTACCAATGCCAAGCATCCAGTGTGGTGTACCCCAGCCATACACAGGATGTACAACACGAGGAGGTGGCTACTACAAGGTGGAGCAGACACCTTGTGAGGTATGACACCCTTGGTCATCATATGTGTAGAGTTACACACTGTCATGCCATGGTCCAGGGCACATTCCACAGATATACCTACATGGACCTGGCTGACAATCATACCACCTTCAGTTGCTATGCTCAACACCTGGGAGGTCACTCCCACATATGCTCTGACTGGGTTCACAAAGAGGTGGAGTTTACTCAACATACACACATTGCCAACATACAGGCTGACAAGTCCAGTGAGGACATCTCCACACCCTCCCCCACACATGAGGAGATGTCTGTACCAGCGGTTTGTGGTCAACAAATGTTCTGTGACACACAGGTGGGACATGCTCTCTCCAGGGTAGTGGACATAGCATCCATGAGACCAGCTGGTGACCCCACTGTGTACTCCACTATCTCATTGAGGAATTAGACCCACAGTTAGGACAGCTATTTCTTTGTAGCCTCACCTCAGGTAAGGTACCCAGGTTGTGTCGCATGGCAACGGTAGTCCCACGTCACAGGGCCAATGCCTCCACTGAGCCTGGTTATTACTGTCCCATTACCATGAGGAGACCTATCTGCAAAGACATGGGGAGGGATCATACTGCGGCTCGTACATGAATGCATAGGGGACATACATACTTTGCATCCAACATGGTTTGTCTTGTTCAGGGGCGGTTCATGCCTTTAAAGCATGGTTGACATTTTCAGGACAGTCACCGAGGCCATTGATGGGGGTGTTGCAGTCCATACAGCCTACCTCGACCTGGCAAAGGCCTTCACCACATTACCCCCCTCAGGTATCGTTGATAAACCCATTGGCTGGGATGTGAACATGTACATCACAGAATGTGTTGTAAACTGTCTATGTGACACAACCCACACGGTCATACTTGCTGGCAGCATGTCAGACCTACTGCCTGTCGCATGTGGTGTCCCATGGGGCCCTTCCGTGGGTCCACTCCTGTCATACATCTACATTTCCACGGTACAGGCACACACAGGGGTGTTATGGGCAACATTGTTTGTAGATGACTGCAAAACAGGTGCCATAGTGTGACGGACATCTGACACAGATATCCTTCGAAGGGGCCTCCCAGATATGCATATCTGCTGTCAGGGACATGGCCCACAACTAAATGCTAAGTAATGCAACATCATACCTGTTGAGAAGTACTAGGTCACCCCTGTCCAGCATATAGGTGGCTGTCCACTCAGCACAGGGGTGATTACCAGGGATCAGGGGACAGAGTTTGTCGGTCACCATTCATTCAACACACACGTTGCTATCGTGGTTCTGTGGGACTTCTACATTGCCCACCTGTTTGTGCAGGGATTCACATCTACATCAGGCTAGGTCATTGTCTCCTTGTACCCATTACGTGTTACACCTATGATTTACTACATTGCCCCATTCAGACTGTATCTGACCATACACCTACAGCAGCTGGGAAGCCCTCATAGGTTAATTGTCGTACAGATGCAGGATGACATCATTTTGTGTAATGCTGCCCCACTTGTAGGACCCCTGCCCCATTAAGTCACATACCTGCTGTTTAGTGTTGACCTGTGCCTGACATACGAGGCCATGTCAACCCATATGTCATGTGTATGCTTCACCTACTGTATCTGCATCCCTCAGAACCACTAGGGCAGGTGACATGAACCTTGTCACGGTCATTAATGGGATGTGTTTGAGTGACACATATATCACCCAGACACTCACAATGCTGTGGATCTACATCACAGTACATGTGAGACAGAGATCCTTCATAGCCTTGTTCGGGTATGTTGTCCATTGGATGGAGAATTGCAGGTATAGGCCAGGGATTACATCATTATCACTGCTTGACGGAGGTACAGCAATATCATGAGTATTTTATCTGAAGCACAGAAGGTTGCCAAAGTCATCCTAACTATGGTGTAGTGTTATGGCTGAACCTGGGACGATGGCCTACCCTGTACCTATGGACCTATGAACCTATATTCATAGTTTGTCACATTTACACTTGTCTATCCCTATCCTCTTTATCCAGTGTATATTTCTGTGGCACATGATTGTCCTCTGTATTACATGCAGGTATGCTGTGTACAGTGCACATATGTCACAGTTGATGACAGTGTATCTGTGTCCCTAACACTGTGATACTGAGGACTACCACACATCCTTCACAACATTACATGCATATGTTCTTTCTATTCTTCTTTGGCCTATAGGGGTGTTAAGGCAAACATTACACAAGTCCCTGTTTGTGCATGCTTCATGTTGGTGTCTGACCAGGCTCCATTGCAGTCGTGTGTTGGACGGTAGTGTTTCTGTGTGTTTGCCATGTGTTTTTATTGCGGTACATCTGTGGGAGGTGTGGTTGGCACATGTTCCTCTTTGCAGGGACACCCATCCTGGGGTTTGTGTCATGCATCTGCACTTGGCATGTGCCATATGTCCTGTACTATTCCCACAGTCGTGTATGCCTTCATGCACTACTACTGCGTGATACTGGCTGTTTGTATGTGGTACACATGGACATTGTGATGGTTGGCTTGACCTATTCCCATGCTAGAACATACACATCTGTCAATTACGTTGTTTAAATCAAACTGTAACACTCATTCGTCTTTTCAAACTGACAGTCAATAACACAGGAAGCTGAGATTAATAACGTTTTACTACTGTGCAGCAGGAGGCAAAGAACTATGCAGTACAAGTTTAGACTTTTGTTTTACTCTATACATGTTACAGCTGTATGAGCATTGTGTATACTATCATCTTATGCACACATTAATGATGTGGTCAGTCACAGGGCATTTACATCACTATAGTCCACAATATTGTATTCCTACAACAGTGCTAAGGTAATGCTTATGAAATGTTTTCCCATGAGGATAGCACAGCCTTGAGCCACATAGTCAATTAGAATGTACTTGGTAAATTCTGCTCTGTCACGGTTCCAACACTGTTCAGATCCGGTCGTCACTCCATTTCCTACTAGGTTCCTTTGTCTCTCTGGTGAGCAGCTGTACTCTGTGTTAGATAGAGCTCACAAGCCTATCCTCCTCAGTGGAAGGATGACAGATATACCTGTACATACATTTATTATTCTCTAACCGAGCAGATGACTAATGCTGAATGACATACACCTGCTGCACTGGTTACTGCCAGGGTCAGAATTCCATCACACTACAGCTTAGCTTCACCAATTACATGCATGATCAGTTCTACTGCCATATTGTACGGTACAATTCAATGCATTATATAGTATTTCAAGTCTAAACTGGCACTTCATATGTGTTTCTATATATATTTCTCGGACAACATCCATCCGCCATATGCATGTTGTTCCGCCCTTTACCTTGACCGTGTGTATTTGGCGTCCGCAACGCTACTCTCCACATGTGATGTCCCACCTTCCCTTCTTTGCCTTTAGCACCCTATTAGGACGTCCTGTTTGGTAGGCACGTGTTCCGCTATATGTGTTCGACTTCTCTGCATAGCTAATCATCGATGCGGTGGTTCAACAACCTGACTTGTCCACATGTGTACAGTTATGTGCACCGTGTCGTCTGCAAACCTATATGGTGTGGACGGGTACATACCACATGCGGGATGTTCACATTCTGCAGACACATTCACATGCAGCCATTTCCATATCTGTACCTGAGGTGGGTTGGTGACATGTGGTACGTATTTGCCCGCGTGGCACTGCCTAACACAAACATCTTACCACATTTCAGGTATGCACATTGTGTGTAGGTGTATAGCTGCACACGGATGCTAGCAGGTTTGGGTGCACAGGTGTACATGGGTGGGACTTACATGCTACAATGAGGCTATTGTGTATTACATCTGAATGCATGGGTTCTGCTTCTGGATATTACACTTCAACATACGCCATCCAGTGTATGCGACAGAGACGTTGCTGGGTGTGGGATATGCTGCTATGCACATGTTTGCCTGTGTTTAAGGTATCTTGGTTCCTTCCTGTTGTTATGTCAACACAGCTACCCGGCTATGTACTGTCACTACTGCTTGTGACCATTATGGTTGGCACCTTTTCCAATGACCATAGTGGGACATGTTTTGTGGAAACATCGGATTTTGCAGGACAACACATACCCACAGTAAGTGGAGTTGACAGGACTTTACTTGTTTGCCATAATATACGCTTATTCTGTTAGCATTTGGGTTCCTTAGTCAGTTTCTTATGCCATGTATGTGTTTCATATACAGATTATATGTTTTATGCTACTATTACATGTATATTGCGGGAATATTTTGGCAGGGAATCTCAGGTCATTTTCCATTTTTTCGATTTTTGCAGGGACACAACTGTCCAATGAGGGACTGTCCACGGCACATTGGGACAGCTGGTAACCCTGGTGACCATGCCCATGTCGCTACTGGGGTTGCCACCTTTTCCAGTTGCCAAGGTGGGATATTTCCGGGACTCACATCTGAGTTTACAGGCCGACACATACACACGGTCACTATATAGCATAGAACTTCACTTGTTTGCCTAAATAAAAGCTTATTGTTGTGGCAGTTTGGTTGCTTATTCTGTTTCTTGTGTCATTTAGGTATTTCAGTTACAGAAATAACCAATTCATGCTACCATTACATTAAATACGGGATATCATTATGTCCTACAATCTTAGCATATTTGCCATTTTTAATATTTTTTTCCGGGACACAACTGCCCATAGAGGGACTGCCCCTTGCAAAGTGGGACAGGTGGTGACCTTAGTCGCTACTCCTATGTCGGTGCGGCGCGCTGACATGCTGCTGTACACCTTCTCTGAGTATAACCACTGACGGTGCATTGCGGAACAAACGCGGTCTCATGCGTATCCTTTGCTCCTTGGACGGGTACACTTAAGCCTTCGTGGGTTGTATTTGCTTCTCCGTTTAGTTGGGACGGGTACTATGTTGCATACTCTACGTGCGTTTCATTCTGCACGGGCCCTGGCTGCTGCCATTACTATTATGGGCGGACCGTGGCAGTCAGCACATTAGGTTGCTCACCGCATGCCGGCTTAGCCACGTCTCCGGACGCATCCTACTTGGGCTCGCTCACGTACACTACGCACGTGTCTGTGGTTGCGGTGCACTCTCATTAATATGCATATGGCGCTACTACGCCGGCTATTCACTGCACCGCCGGCGCAGCCCTTACGCCGGCCTTGCGCCGAGCTTCATGAATCCTGGGGAATGTCTTTCTTAGGTACAACTAATTTTTGTTGGAGCTGGGTACCAAATTATTTTACAATGGAGAACAGAAGCAGAAATGGCTTTCTGCAGGTTGAAGCAGTTAATAGCTTCTTCATTAGTTTTAGGACTTCCAAATTATCACAAACGGTTCTTTCAGACCGTAGATTGTAAGCAAGGGTACATGACATCAGTATTAAAGCAACAGCATGGGGATAAGCAATGCCCCATAGCTTACTATTCATCACAGTTAGACCCAGTGGTGCAATCTTTGCCTCACTGTGTACAAGCAGTAGTTGCAGCAGCAATGGCAGTGTAGGCCTCAGCCTCAGGGGTGTTATTCCACCCTCTCTTGAGAATGCCTCATGCAGTTGCAATAATTCTGCTACAAGAAAAAGTTGCATACCTTTCTCCTGCTAGACATCTTTCATGTATAACTATACTGCTGAGCCAACCTCATATGACAATTGATGCCCTTGAATGATGCTGAGGTGACATATTACGTGGATGGCTCATGCAGAAGGGGTCCTACAGGGAAGAATCTGGTGGGGTATGCAGTAGTTACAGACACTGAAATTTTAGAAGCACAAACTTTGCCACACAACTTGTATGCTCAAGCAGCAGAACTGGTAGCTTTGACAGGAGCATGTACTTTAGTAGAAGGCAAGAAAGTGAACATATATACTGATAGTCAGTATGCTTTTCTACAGTGCATGTGTTTGCACAACAATGAAGAAAATAGAGGAATGATTACATCCAGTGGAAAACCTATTAATCATGCAATTTATTTTGGAGCTATTAGAATCTATTCAGTTGCCTACCAAAGTAGCTATTTGTAAATGTGTAGCTCATACAAAACAACAGGATAAGATTTCAAAGGTAATGCACGAGCTGATGCAGCTGCAAAGCAAGCAGCCTCAGACTCAGAAACTTTATTTTTAAATGAGGAATTACAACCCTTTGAGATTTTAGATTTAGACATGTTAAAAACAATGCAAATGCTTACTACAAAAGCAGAAAAACAAAATGGGTAAAACAAGGTGCAATTTTTGAGAATGGACTGTACATTTCAAAGGGAAAAAACAATATTGCCGTCTAATTTATTTAGATATGCAGCTTTGTTGAGCCATGGGCAGAGCCATGTCTCAACAGGGGATGGTACAGTTAGTAAATAGAATATTCCAAACATATGGATACATAAATTATACAATAAAATTTTGTGCAGCTTGTCATACTTGTAACAAGCACCATGCACAAGGAGCATTTAAAAACAAGCAAGGAGTTTCCCTACACCACCATATCCGTTCCATACTATTTGTATGGACTTCATAGAGTTGAATAAATGTGAAGGAAAGAAATACTGTTTAGTGATCATAGATATGTTTTCAAAATGGGTAGAAGCTTTTCCAACCAGGAATCGGATGCAGCAACAGTGGCAAAGGCCCTAGTAAAGGAAATAATTCCTAGATTTGGCATACCGGAAAGAATCTATAGTGACAATGGGACACATTTTGTCAATCAGACAATTCAGCAACTTGGGAGATTTTTGGGATTTCCTTGAGAAATCACTGTGCTTACCACCCACAGTCAGCAGGACTGGTGGAGAGGTACAATGGGATTTTGAAAAACAAGTTAAGGAAGTTGATGAGTGAGACTCAGAAGAATTGGATTTGCTGTTTACCTCTAGCATTGCTGAGCATGAGAACAGTTCCAAATGTAAAGGGTTTGACCCCCTTTGAAGTAGTATTTGGAAGGGCATATTATGTGCCTCAGTGGAAAGCTCTCATGCCTGCAGAGCAGGAGGCTGACAGTTCATTAGCTAATTATATAAAGAAACTGTTAATGAATAAATCTGTTTTGCAGTTTAACTCTTTTTCAGATGAAAGACAGAACAAGAACAAAGAATTTTCAATTTGATACACAAGGGCAAAATGGCCAAGAGTAAAGCAAATAGAAAAGCAGAACAACCCCAGAACTATTGCATAATTATTTTGTTGGCTGTGCATTTGTTGACTATAAGTGTGACAATTTTTCTCTTATTGTGGTTTTTTCCTGCACTCAACCACACGAGTGAAAGTGAGAAGACGTGATGAACTGTTTATAGACTGGCATCCAAACTTTAACACATACCTGGCCATGAAACGTGTGTATGCAGAGACTATGAACATTTCAAATTGCTGGGTTTGTACAGCTATACCAACAGCATATAAAAGACTGTTAATGTCCACTGTCCCTCTGGGGATAAATGAGACTTGGGAAAATTTGTTTTTGATACAGGAACTGTGAGATCACAGGACAAAATAGCTTTATTTTTACCTGTCACACAAAAAGGAGTTGTATGTTTCTACAAAAGTGATACCCTCCAGGTTGGCTGGAGTAATTGTAATATAACAATGTCTTATAAATGTTACATTAAAGTCAGAAGTGGGGGTACTGTTTGTAAACTAACTATGATTCATATCTGAGTTCAATGAAAACTACATTAAATGCAGTACGTGACAATCCAGTCTTAACTAAACAATTGTCTATTAAAGATAGGAAAATGTTTCATGCAGGGATAACACGTATTAGTACCAAAGTAATGATTTTATTTGTGGGAAAAAGGCATATGAATGGTTACCTGAGAATTGGTCCGGCAGTTGTTTTTTGGGTTATCTGGTTCCAGCAATAAGACATACTGCAGAATTACCTTTGGGTAAAATACGAAATGTAAGGGAAACAGCTCGAAAATCTGAAGGTCCAGTTAAGAAACCTGTGAATCCAGTTGGGAAGATCGAAGCTGGTTGAAAAGACCATAATTCAGTAAGAGACAGAAATAAATTGACTCATATGGACTTGGGCAACAGTGTTATATCCTGGGCAGGAATACTACCAGCCTATGGAGCAGTCAAATCGATCTGGGAGCTAAGGAAGCTGTCAAGATTTCTCGAAGTAATGAGTAATGCAACTTTTTCCGCCCTAGAATTGGTGACTGATGAACTGAATGCAATGAGAACTGTTGTGCTACAAAATCGAATGGCTCTTTACTTCACCCTAGCGGCAAGAGGTGGTACACGAAGAAGAATGCTGTGCTTTTATCCCTGAGAATCATCACGAGACAAATAATCACCTAGAGGTAATTCAGCAAGTATCAACAATGACTAAACCAGGCCCAAACCCACTGACGGACTTTTTCCAGAGTCTGTTTGGGGGGTGGGGTTCCATCCTATTAAACATTTTAATTGCTATTTGTGTGGGTATACTCCTAATAGGAGCATGTGTTTACTGTGGAATTCCCTGCATGAAAAGATTAATCAAAGATTTTGTTGATATATCTGTTTCTGAAACTTTTTACCAAGATTTTGAAATTGAAAGATTGATACCAAATGAAATTCTTTCTGAAATATAAAACAAATGACTTGCCTAGTTGAAAGTTCCAGAGAGGAAGAGACTAGGGAATGAAATAATGTTGTTTATGTTTCTGAATGGAATGAAAAGCATTAAAAGGAGGGAGAATGTTAGAAAAATATGTACTTAAACATATACAGAGTGTTAGAAAAATATGTACTTAAACATATACAGAATGCTAGAAAAATATGTACTTAAACATATATAAACTGTTAGAAGAATATGTACTTAAACATATATGTAGTGCAAAGTTTAGAAACAGTATAATATGTAATGCATTTGATTCTATTTAACAATATGGCAGTAGAAATGATCTTGCATATAATTGCTTGAAACTTAGCTGCAGTGTGGTTAACCTCTGACCCTGGCAGTAGCCAGCTCAGCAAGCTTATGTCTTTCAGTAATTATAATCTGCTGGGTTAGAGAGGAATAAATATGTATGCATGTATATCTTTCTTCCTTCCACCGAGAAGGATGGCCTTGTGAACACTATCAGAGATAGTGTGCAGCTGCTAACCAGAGAGACAAAGGAACGTATTAAGAAAAGAACAGACCATTGTATCCGAACTAATCTAAGAACCTTGGAAAAAGTAACATCTACAGGAAGACATTGTAATGGACCAGGTGCCTCGCAAGGCTGTGTTATTCTCATGGGAAAGTTTTTAAAAACATTACCTAAGCATCTTCTTATGAATGAAGTATTATGGACTATAGTGATGTAAATGCCCTGTGACTGACCACGTCAGTAAAGTGGGCAAAAGCTGATTGCAAATGGTATATAATTGAGGGTATTTCCTGTATAGAGCCAGTCAAAACTCTATACTTGTTTTTGTATAGTTTTTTGCCTCCTAATGTACATTAGTAAAGCAATATTGTTTGAACCTGAGCATCCTGTGTTATTGACTGTCATTTTGAAAAGCCTAATGATTTTTACAGTCTGATTTTAACAATTTATTTGACAATGTTCAATATAGTGTATGTCATTTATGACAAGTTAAAACAGTAGTGTTATTATACACAAGCCCATGCTAATTAAACTGAGTGTCTATTGTCAATTTAATACTATTTATTCAGAATATGATTGTTACATTCTGTGACATTTCAGGTTCAGGCTTCTATTGTTTCTCTTGAACACCTTTGTCAGTTTGTTGTCATGTATAAAATAGTTATCTTGGTAACCACTTAAGTATTATATATGGTCAAGATGGGTTACAAAAACTACAATTCAAGTTAAAGCAATTACATGACTTGTTATGCATATTTACTTATAAAAGAAAAGCATCATGCTTCCCCTTGATGTTCAATGTAGTGTATGTCATTTATGACAATTTAAGACAGTAGTGTTATTATACAGAAGTCCATGTTATTAAATCCTATCTTTAATATCTAAATTCAGCGGACTGCTTCATCTTATATGACAGTTATATATTTTATGTCTAGATTTACTAAAATCATACATTAAGTAAATATTGTGTGTGTGTTTTTTTTTTTTTTTTGGCTGTTGCTTTGCTATTTGAGACACCACAAGCTGTAATGCTTATTCTTATTATTAGCTCCTTCCAAGCATATTTATACAGTCCATAGACTTTAAATTATGAGACCCTTATAGTTTCTTATTTGTTATAAGTATATTTCCATCCTTACATACACACATATCAGTAATTCAAGCATGGGCAACAATGCCCATCCAGTTTTGCCAGAATACCATTCACTAGTTCATGTGGTGTGTTTCCAGGCTGTTCTTAAAATATCCAAACCAATATATGTCCTGTTCCATTTTACCAGGCTGTTCCATGCAGTGACCACTCTGCCAGTGAACCACTCAACACACCTTCCATTCCCACAGATATTTCCACGAAGGAAATCTGATGACTCTAACACTTCCCGGCAACCCCAAACACCCCTAGAATCAGCTATCCCCATATGCCCAATACATCCGAGCAAGCTCACCTCCCAGACCACTGCAAAGGGTACTGCACAAGACCAAGTGCTCTTAGTCTTTCACAATAACTCAGACTTCCACTCTTATGTAAGTCCTTAATGTGTTTGGACCAAAATACACTTTAAATATAAAATTTTGCTTATTATTATGTTTTTTTATCAAGAATCAACTTAATGAGCTAAATGAAGTATTGGGAGACCATCAATATGTGTACATGTGGTTTAAAACAGCCCTTATATATATATATATATATATATATATATATATATATATATATATATATATATATATATATTCACTTCACTGCAACTTCAAGCCTAAATTCCCTCCCTTTCAGTGAGGCAGCAGCCAGGAAAAGAATGGAAAGCAAACAGATGAAAAAAAAAAACCCTCCCAACAAACTGCCACAGCAAGAGTTAACACATTCTTCCAGCCTTCCCACCTCTCACTCAGCAGATGTATAAACAAACTATTCTCTGCCAAAATATCCCAAATCACAGTTTTATCTTCCCCCTTCCTCTGGATCCAGGCTAAAACACCAACTGTCTCTTCCTAATACACATGCATCAGTAAACCTCGATCACAAGCTGCAACACACACCTTCCCGTAGATGAAAATGGCAACATACAACAGCTGCCAGACACAGCTGCATCCACACACACCATGTCAGGCTTAATCAAACAGCACTCAAAGCTATCTTACCTGCCATAATTGATATTAACTATGTTTAGACAGAATAATAATTACATCATACCTGCCATAATTGATATTAACTATGTTTAGACATAATAATAATGACATTTATACTAGCTGCCAGACACAGCTGCATCCACGCACACCATATCAGAATTGATGAAACAACACTTATAGCTGTGATACCTGCCATAATTGATATTAACTATATTTAGACAGAATAATGATGACATTTGTATTAAGAGCTTGCAACTATTATTTAACCACGATATACATGACATTTCTAAATCATACTTTAACTGAAGAAGGCATTAGTCTCCATGACAGCATTTTTTTTCAAAACACTCTACTGTTACTGCCATTATATATGATGTTAATTTGTTACATTTGAGTCTGAACTCTGATGAATGGTACCTTGTTAAATAAGTTAATTACTTAAATTATTATAGTAAAAACAATGAAAAATGAACAAGATAAGTATTCATTGAGTTCAAGTAGGGGAATAGAAACTTCTGTGTTTATATTATATGTTGCTTTTTGCTGGATTTTTTGGAAGGAACACTCTTGGTGATACACTTCTCTAGTTTTTCTAGATCACCTGAGGCATAGCTATATTAATCAATGCCCATCATTGTTTGGTGTCATGAGACCACAGTAACAGATATGGCTGTGGGATTATCCTGAAAAATCCTGAATGGTATTATTACTCTGATTGGTTTGTTTTATGGACCCAGATCAGGCACACCAGACATTCTCTCTCTCTCTCTCTCTCTCTCTCATATGCTCTTTTAGAAAACTTTAAATATTTTTTTTCATCTTTGCTGGGGAGTGGAGCACTTTCTAAGTCTCCAGGTGGATTGTTAAGGGCTTACAACTCCCTGTATTATTTATTTATTTGTTTAATTTATTTATTGACATTTGATTAACAGAAAGGTTTGACTAGGTAGGTGTCCATTTTTAGTGGAGGCCCATGGAGAAAAGCCTTTAGAGTATTACATTTTAAGAACCATGGTTTTACAATTTTTAAAAATAATACAAGCACATCTACAGTTTAAATAATTATACCAAATTAGACATAATGTGACAACATTGGTTAATAATAGATATAACTTACATGACAATGATTTCATATTTAGAGAAATTTTAGTAAGTTTAAAGAAATTAAGGGTAAGTTGGTATAATACACACAGAAATTGCAATATAATGTGAGAGAAAAAATAGGGTTATGGCATATTTAAATAGAGAGTCAGAGGAGAGGAACTGATTGAAGTAAAGAAGGGAGTAATGAAGGAGGTATAAGGTATGAATAGGTACTTGTTAATATTTAGGAATAGAGTTTATTTTGGGGTTGAGCAAGAACAGAGCCAGATTTCAGTGAGGAAGTAATTCAGAATGCTTTTAAAGGACTGGAGGAAGGGTATTGATTTCATGGATACAGATAAGGAGTTCCAGACCTTAGCAACATGGTATGAGTACAGACCATACCCAGCAGATTTGATAGGTTTGTGCAAAGAGATGAGTTATGATTACTGGATAGTAATGACAGAGTGGGAACAGAATTGTGTAGAATCTACAAAAACATCCAACAAACCACTCAATGGCTCCAAGGATAATAGATAAAAACAGGAAAAATTTATTCGGTGAGCGCTTTCGTGGTGTAGATACACCACTTCATCAGACCTAACATTAACAAATCTCTACAATCCGCATATACTGATGGTAATTAAAAATCAACCAATCACAAATAACAAAAATTAATTAAAAGCTTCTTCTTAAAGAAACAACACATCATTGTTATAAAATAAGCTACATATTTATCAGAAATAGCAATAATTGTACCATAAAAAATCTAAAACAATAAACCTGTATGAATGTGTGTGTGTGTGTGTATGTACATACATATAAAATATAACAAAATATTCATTCAAATAATTCTAATAACTCTTCCTATATAAATGGCTTGTAACATTTCTTAATTCTTCTATCTAGCTAATGTCAAGACTTTAATAGGGGTTTGAGAGGTACCCTGTCATTCAGGCCTCTCCCTTTATCTGCCCTAAGTCTCACTATCCACCTGCTTTCAGTTGTCTCTGTAAAATTCACAATGTCGCCACCTCTTTAATTTTTATGAACATTCTCAACCACAAGAAACCTAAATGTATGCGATGTATCTGTGTTGTGTATATGTTTCGCTAGGGCATTGGTACAATCATTATTCCTGATTTTCAACATATGTTCCCTAACCCCGAATCTAAATTTCCTGTTGGTCTTGCCAACATAAAAGGACGAGCACGAGTTGCAGATAGCAAGATATACAATATTCATGCTATTGCAACTTGCTCTGACCTTAAAAGTGTACTTCTTCTTAAGATCTGGATGTATGAATTTATTGCTGCTATCAATAAACTTGCATTGGTTACAATTATAGCAACCGGTAGTCCCTAGCTTTCTATTTGCCTCATCCATATGTAAGTCTTTCTTGGGGTAACATAGATACTGTCTGAGTGACTTTTTATTCCTAAAAGAAAAATTAGGCTTATCTCCTACAATAGCACCAATATCTGGGTCCTGTGTTAAGATCGACCAATACTTATTAATAATGCCCGTGACAACATGTACATCACTTGAAAATTCAGTGGGCACACATACACAATTGTTCACCCTCCTCTTCTTCTGGGTGATATTATGTGTTGATGGAGTCTCCCTATCAGAGTAATAAGGTTTCCCAATGTCACATCTTAAATCTGGTGCCTTGGACAATATCTCATGAGTAATGGAATCAGTATAACCCCTCTCCAAAAACCTTTGTTCTAAATCAATCAGTTCACTGTTAAATATTTTTTTCTCAGTGGTGAGTCTAGAAGCTCTTAAGGTCTGACTTTTAACAGCATTAGTAAAAATGTGCTTGGGGTGCATACTGCTTCTATGCAAAAGGTGGTTCCTATGGCAATCCTTCCTATACATCCTAGTGGATAAATTCCCTGTGTTATCCCAATATACACATAAATCAAGGAAATTCATCTCATCATATGAAAAATTCACCTCAAAAGTAAGAAAGGTGGTCATGCCATTGATAAATTCGCAGAAGCTCTCTAACTCTACTGTACCACCCTTCCATAGCAGGAACAAGTCATCCACAAAACGTTTGTAGAAAATCACTTGTTCCCATCTGTCCCTTAAAAGCACATGCTGATTTTCCCAATTAGCCATGACTAAATTGGCGTAGCTATTGGCACTGGATGTGCCCATAGCTATACCTTCCTTCTGTAGATATATTTCATGCTCAAATATCATGGCATTATTCTCTAGGATCAGTGTCATTAAATGGCATAATAAATCAATGTGTCTGCCTTCATAGGTCCTGTCAGAGATCAAATATTCCCGCAGCATGTCATCATCAACTCATTCGGTATACATGTAAACAAGGATCGTACGTCCAGTGTAACTAGCAAGACAGATCCTTTCTGAAGTTTAACATCTTTGTTGTAATTAAACAAATCATGTAAAAATTGCTTGTTGTCCTTGAGGATGTAGTTGTTCTTATCTACTACAGGCCTCAAGTTCCTCTCCACAAATAATGATAAGGGTTCTGTTATCCAGTTCCTCCCTGAGACTATAGACCTCAAAGGGGGTGTAACCAGATCTTTATGGATCTTACATAGTCCATTTATAACTGGTGTCAATGGTTTAAGCACTTTAAAGTAGTTAAACAAGTCTAAATCAATGATGTTATTCAAAAACATATCATAAACATGTTCCACATTTACAATCAATTTCCTGAGCTCTCCAGGACTAATAGATTTGTAAGCATTATTATCACATAACATGTCCAACATAGACCTAGTGTAATACTTCTTCTTAAAGAAACAAAGCATCATTGTTATAAAATATGCTACATATTTATCTGAAATAGCAATAATTGTACCATAAAAAATATAAAACAATAAACCTGTATGAACGTGTGTGTGTATGTACATACATATAAAAAAATATTCATTCACATAATTCTAATAACTCTCCCTATACAAATGGCTTGTAACATTTCTTAAGTCTAAACTTTAATAGGGGTTTGAGAGGTACCCTGTCATTCAGGCCTCTCCCTTTATCTGCCCTAAGTCTCACTATCCAGGGGTGGCTCGTGCTATTGGACTGCCGGTCTTCAGCCCTCCCACCTAGAAAAACAAAGAAAAAAAAATCTGTGAAACAAAAAATCCACTCAGACTACCTTTAAAGGCAATCTGGATGCAGAGAAAGAGGTACCCAGCAACCTGTGCTGTAGGACACCCAGGAATCTGTGCAGTTGATGACCGCACAGAACAGAGGAGCGCCAGACTGCTTCCCTTGCAGACAGGGCCAATGAGGAGTGAGCTGAGAGCTCTCTCAGCTCTCACTGCGCGGGCATCATGCAGATGGATTATGTTGGTCGCTGCTGGCTGGATGGATTATGTGGCTTTGCTGGCTGGATGGGCATCGTGCAGATGGATTCTGTTGGTCGCTGCTGGATGAATGGATTATGTGGCTTCAGACATGTTCTGCTGGTCAGTCGCTGGCTGCAGATATGTTCTGTGCATGAAACAGGTAGGTGAAGACTGGTGTCTGTGTGAAATGCCCCAGTTGCTATATACTGGTGGCTAGAGAGAACAAATGGTGGTGGGTAGAGATACTCAGGCTTGAGCCCTGTACCTTGGATGCAGGTGGCAAGGACCTGAATTCCCTATCCACCACCATTTCTAAAACAATTTCCAGATTTTTGCCTCATATTTGTTCTGTTCCTCATAAAATCTGTGGTTTCTGTATCTACATTTTTCCTTGTCTTACAAAGTCTGTAGTGCAGTGGTGCACTGGCAGCATTGCTGCCTGACAGCTACAGGTTCTCTGGTTTGATTCTTGGCTGGGGTGCCTTCTGTGTGGCGTCTGCATGTCCTCCCATCTTACAAAGATGTGTCTGGAGTTTCTCCCTGCTCTGCTGAAAATTGTCTTTTGTTCCAAGTCAGACTAGTTTCCTGGTTAAATGTTTAAAAATAACAGGAGTTTGAATTTCAGACTTCATATTCTTCAGAAAGTATATGTTAACACAAAACTGTTTATTCTAGCAGATGTCTAAGTTTATAACATGGATATTTGAAATCTGTCCCTATTTTTGGGACTGTGTTGCCCCATTATTGGCTTTGTCCACATATTTTGTGCTAAGGTTGAGAGCTATCCATGGTGAGAACTGAATTCATTGAATGTTTGGGGGCTGTATTCCCCCTCATTACTGGATTTGTCCACATGATTTTTGCTAAGAGGTTGAGAGCTATGGTGAGAACTGAATTCACTGAATACGTTTGGGGGCTGTATTCCCCCATTATCGGCTTTGTTCAGGTGTTTTGTGCCAAGAGGTTGACAGCTATGGTGAGAACTGAATTCACTAAATGGTAGCCATTTAAGTTTGTCTTCCTCTCTTTCACAAACAAGCTGATTTGGCATAGTGGTATGTTTCTCTGACTGTTTTGCACAGGGTCCCCTGGATTAAAGACGTGGCAGTGAAATGTATGGTGGTAACACCATTTTATTCTAGCAACTTTCCAACATTGTACAAGCAATGTTTAAAATGTGTCCCTGGTTTTTGGGCTTTTGTCCCACCCCAATAAATTTTGGCTTTTTCAAGATTTCTTCTGCTGCAAAGTTCAGATATACAACTGTGTGTCGAGTAGATTTTACAAGGAGCTGAGAGCTGCAGGGGAACAAAATGTTAGTGCTGCTTATTCTGAGTCTGCTTGCATTGTTAATAGCACAACAGGTAGTGTACTTGCTTTTGATGCAGAAGGTTGTGGGTTCTACTCCCACAGTATATAGATGCATTGCTGATACTGTACTATGTTGTAAAGTGGGTGGATGCTGCAGTCCTTTTTGGCAAAGATACCTAGAGTAGAAACTATGAACCTGTTATCAGTTTGCCATACAGTTCCTATTGCGATATTACTAGCTTATCATTTTTTTTAATGCAGGCAACATAGGCAATTTATTCCTCAAGGGCAACAGGCACTTTATTTGTAGATGAATAAACAATGACATATAAAGTTGTTTGCTAGCAGCAACCTCTTCATTGTTACAGATTTCTTTAATGTGGAATTATTTAGATGGATTTTACACTTCAGAGATTGTGCATATTTACTGATACTGGTGGAGTGTAGAAGGTTGAGTAGACTTTTATGATGGAAATGTTCTGAATTGGGTAGTTTTGTCACTGGTGCATGAATTTTGTTTCATTGTTTACTAATGTTCAAAACAATAAATTTAAAATGCCCCCTAACAACTGTACTGTATTGTACAAGGAATACAATTTAATACAATCAGGAAGGTGTATCAAAGAGCATGTGTATGTTTCATGTTCAAGGGGCCTATGATTTGAAAACAGCCCAAAGTTAATCTTTATCTGCCACTGGCAAAATGTATTTTCTTTGAATGTGGGTTTCAATGCTGTTTCAATGCATGTGAGTTTCAAGGGCAGAGAAGTTTTAATGCTAAGTCTGTTTTCATTGTGAGACTGCATTGCTTTGTTTAGCAGATATCTATTGGGGTTTGTGCTGTAAAAATGCAAAATAAAACTTTCAAATGAAATCCAAATCATCGCAGAAGTAAAGCAGTATGCACATTACAGTGTTTATGGTAAATGGGGCAAAATATCCAAGAAATGGGACACTGGAATGGTTGCAGGGGGGAGGCTCCAATCGACCATGATTTTGAGAGGGGAAGGGCAGAAAACTCAGACAGCCCTGGTTGAACTATACCTCTCAGCTGCCCATATTTTTGCAGAATGAATAGATATTTGATTCTTATTTTTGGTTTGCTCCTCATAAAATGTGTGGTTTTCTGGCAAATCATTTAGGAATGAAGTCACTAAATGACAGACATTGAGTTTTACGTCATAACCTTCAGAAAAATGCATGCTAAAGCAAGACCTGTTATTCTATCAACTGTCTTAAGTTTATACAAGAGCAATTTTTAGTAGTGTTTGTATGTTCCCTCAGTATATTTGGCCTTGTCCAGATATCCTGCATTAACAGGTTGAGAGGTACATGCAAATAAAATTGCTTTATAGAATTAGGCGTATCCAAACCTCCCAACTGTCCCTGATTTTGGCTCAAAATGTTGCTCTTCCCCTAATATTCCCTCTGCAAAATGGCAATTTTGGAAGAAAACATGGAGGGTTTACAATTAATAAATAACTGTAATAATCAGTTATAGATTACTTTTATTTCAGAAATGCATGTAGATTCTTTTATTTTGTCAGCTGCTCAAGTTAGCAGTACTAATATTAAAAGTGTTCCTTCTTTGACAGGTTCCCAGCTGTATTGTGTGGCTATTTTATAGTTTTGCATCACATTTTTTGTGCATTTTTCATAAAATTGTGTTTTTTTGGCAAATTAGTGGCAAATCATTAAAGACTGAAGTTAGAAAATAATGAAAGACATTTGAGTTTCAGATTTCGTACCTTTCAGAAAATTCATTCTAATACAAGACCTACTATTCTATTATCTTTCTAAGTTTATACGAGCAATATTTAAAAATTGTCCTTATTTTTGGGCCTTTGTCCCACTTCTATGTATGGCTTTGTCCAGATTTCTTGCTCTAAGGTTGAGAGGTATGACAAATGTGTCAGGGCCATCGCAGTCAGCCAGAGACATTTCAAATTGTGACAAACTTGTTGCAACCCACTCCCCCATGTAGTGACTGTGGATGTGTCCAAGCAAGGCAAGGAGCAGTTATGCAGTGGAAATGTGCAGACTATTCCCCCCATCCAAGGTAAACACAAGTACTACAGTGGCTTTTCATCTGTCATTGATTTTGCAGAATGTTCTGGTTTCTGTCATTTTTATACTATTGATATATGCTTATTATTATTCAGAAAGTGCCTTTTGCTCTGTGTTTAAGTAGCAGTGCTTTAATGACCATCAGGTAAGCTTGTCTGATATTGTAAGATGCAAGTAAGTTTTAATAAGCAGTATTGCCAACATTGAAAGCCTTTCTGTTGTTGCCATGCAGAGAATACTTAGATAACTAGATAATGTATAAGCCTTGGGTATTGAAATGCATATGACAGTATTTGTAATAAAGGCCAGGATTAGATTATGTTAAGCTCATTACAGGCTTTACCTGCAAACTAAACAGAATGCCAATCTATCATGCGTTGTCCATATCCTGTGCAGTAATCCTTTAAGCAATATATGTTGAGCTTGTTTCTTGTTTGCTTTTCATTTTTTACTTTGATCATGTTTTCCCCATGAAACAAGTAGATAGTTGTCAGGCAGCAGGTCTTTTTTGGATAAGAAACATTTTTACAAATGAGGGTATCACAGAGATTGCTACTTTCAGCATGTTACTTGGTATTTTAATAAAGCTGAATATAAATTATAATTACAACTGGAGTGCAAGGAGAAGTGATTTGAGTTAAGTGCTGCTTGTTTTATCATACTTGATTTTGACTGGCATTCCAGTAATGTATTTAAAAAGTAATTTATTTTTTCATGCCTCACATCCTTTTTGTTTCCATCTAGATATTAGGTAAGCTGTCATGCAGCCAATGGATTGAAATATTTTTTTTCTTCTACACTTCATTTTGTCTTGATTGGACTCCCATAATGATGGTTTGGCACCCAGGGCAGCGTATTTAATTAAAGTTTTTGTGGTTTTGAGCATAGCTCCTCCCCTTTCTAGTTGGTCACACCCATTCCCATTGACCCCACCCATTCAGCTGTCTCCTGCAGCCCCCCTTTGATTTGAAGTTACCAGCCACCACTGTCACTATCCACCTGCTTTCAGTTCTCTCTGTAAAATTCACTGGCTTGTAACATTTCTTAATTCTGCTATCTAGCTAATGGTCTAGACTTTAATAGGGGTTTGAGAGGTACCCTGTCATTCAGGCCTCTCCCTTTATCTGCCCTAAGTCTCACTATCCACCTGCTTTCAGTTGTCTCTGTAAAATTCACAAAATCGTCACCTCTTTCATTTTCATGAACATTCTCATCCACAAGAAACATAAATGTATGCAATGTATCTGTGTTATGTATATGTTTCGCTAGGGCATTGGAACAATCATTATTCCTGATTTTCAACATATGTTCCCTAATCCTGAATCTAAATTTCCTGTTGGTCTTATCAACATAAAAGGACGAGCACGAGTTGCAGATAGCAAGATATACAATATTTGTGCTACTGCAACTTGCTCTGACCTTAAAAGTGTACTCCTTCTTAAGATCTGGATGTATGAATTTATTGCTGCTATCAATAAACTTGCATTGGTTACAATTATAGCAAGCAACAGTCCCTAGCTTTCTATTTGCCTCATCCATATGTAAGTGTTTCTTGGGGTAACATAGATACTGTCTGAGTGACTTTTTATTCCTAAAAGAAAAATTAGGCTTATTATATGATTGGGAGGTATGGAGAGAGGGTGAAATGCCATTTTACTGACTGATACCTATTGGACAAATAGTTTTTGAGGACACCTGAATTAAAAGTTTGCTGTGACAAACTGTGTCAAAAGCTTCTGACAGGTCTAGAGACAAGGGGCATACTAATTTACCATTATCCCTAGCTTTATTGACAGTACCTATAAAAGTTAGGAGTGCAATGTTAGTGCTATGGAAGGGATGGAAGCTGTGTTGTGTGGTGGATAGACGTTCTTCCTGTAGGATATAGTTCAGTAATTGTTTTTGAATACATTTTTAAGTATTTGGACAGAGGACATACGATATAGGTTTAAAGCTAGTGATGTCTGTTGAATTTGATTTTTTTCCAGAGAGATGAAATGTGGGATTCTGGGACTGACCTATTTATAATAATTGAAACAGGACAGACAGCTCTATTGGCTGCTAATTAAGGTACTTGCTTGGAAGGTCATTAGCTGAAATAGAGTTTGGTTTGAGTTTGTTTTTAGAGTAGTTTTATATCAGATGTGGGCACAGTTTTGAAGGTAAAAGTAGACGTGGTGATATGTGGCTGCTGGGCAGGGTAGGGAATAGATATGGGGGAAATCCTTGGTTATGGACACTATACTATCTGTGAAATAAGAGTTGAATTCTATTTCAGTTTTGAGTAGTGAGTTATTAAGAGAAGGGTTAAGGTTTAATTTTTGGACAGGATATAAGACTTCTTTATTGGCTGACCAAAATTTTTTACAGTTGTGTTAACTATTGTTCTGAATGTTGTTATAGTATAGGCTTTTTTGTCTTTGTTTATTTGCTTTATAATACTGAGTTTATAATACTAGTTGCTGAGCTCTCTGAAGTTTTTGAGAGACTGTGGTGTTTTATATCTTTGCCATTCTTTCCATGCTTTGTCTCAGTCTTGCATTAGCATTCTAACTTTTAGGATAGCCATGTTGCATTATTTGTTTTTAGTCTCTTTCTTCTAGGAGGTGCAAATCTATTTAGGATATTTAGGAAAGTTGTATTGTATTAATTTACAGTATCATCTAAGGGGAGGATTTTTAGGATGTTTCAGAGTATTAGATGAGAGAGAAATAATGAATATTTCTGAGTTAGACTTGGACAGGTTGCATGTTGTTTTATAAGCATTTTGTTTAACTGGATGTGGGAGATGTCTGATTGTACAGATTAGGAGATGGTCATTGAGAGAGTCTGACATTGTACCTCTGATGGTGAATTTACTAGGTCCTGATACTAAGATCCAGTCTAATATTGAATTCATGTCTTGCTATAATGTGTTGGGCTATTAGTCAGTTGTGTGAAACTGTGTAAGTTAATATGGGATGTAGAGGAGTTAGAGGTTATGTCCGAACAACTGGTACTAACATCACCTAGTAGTATTTTTCTTGAGAAATTGTTTTGGATATCCAGTGAAGTTATCTTTCAGTGTAGTTGGATTGTCACCAGGCAGGGTATAAAACACAGTAATATATATTTGTTTATATTGAGGAAAGTAATAAGAAGCTCTGCTGAATTAAATTTTTGTATTGGTTTGTTTAGGGGGAAATGTGTTGGTTGTTGGTAAATATTAAAGCAATACCACCACCTTTCCTCTTTATACTGTCATTACCGATGGTATTGTAGCTGGGGGTGTAATTTCAAAGTTATTTATGATGGGTTTAAACCAAGTTTCAGTTATAATGAGAATAGCAGATGTGATGGGTAATCCAAGCAAGCATGTAGTTCAGTAGTTTTATTTCTTATGCTTCTAATATTTATTGCAGCAAAAGTTCAATTACTGGGATGGGGGGCTGGCAGTTGTGGGGGTCAGAGTAGTGTATGAAAGAGAATTCTCTTGATATTGTTTGGGATAGGTGGGGCCAGGATTAGGATGAATGTCTCCTCCTAGAAGGATTTTAGTACACTGGGGTATAACTGATTGTTGTTTTTAGGGGAGTATTTTCCAGTTATTTTTTTTTTTAGTTAAAATCGAGTTTATCAGTCTATCTTTGGGGTAAAGGTGAGGGGAGTTATTAAATAGGTCAGGTGCAATATGTAGAGAGTTTAGAGGCACTATAGATAGGTGGTTGTGACAGAGCTGGAGGATTGTTGAGAGCTGTTAAGTCATGGTAGGATGAGAGATGGTTCAGTAGGAGAAGAACAGAGGATAAGCTGAGGAGTAGCAATATGTGTGTGTGTGTGTGTGTGTGTGTGTGTGTGTGTGTGTGTGTGTGTGTGTGTGTATATATATATATATATATATATATATATATATATTTATAGAGACAGAAAGACAAAGAGATAGATATGGAAGGCATTAATTTGGTTAAAACTTCTGAATATCAACATCTGTTTGGCCGACACAAACAGATGGTTGAGAGTTGTATGAGATAGACAGTCTCTGGGGGTTAGGGAATATGCCCCTTTAATGGGGATTATGTGATCTTGGAGTTATGATATATAATTAGTAGGGGGTGCGGGGGTGCAGAGGGTGGGGCGACTTGCCTCCCTGAAAAAAAATTATGCTTTTGTCTTTTTTCCCATGCATTTTTTTGTTTGCATGCAGCAGGGATTTTACCTCATGCATGCGCAGTTGACTGTTAATGTTTCATTTGTCATCCTTTTGTCATCAACATTACTGCTGTTGACTATTTGGTATTTTGATTATCATTAAGTAGCTCTCTCTCTCTCTCTATATATATATATATATATATATATATATATATATATATATATCAATATATGTATATATTTCTGCCATAGGATTCATACCTGGTCACCAATCTCCCCATGCTTAAGGATAAAGGTGTGAATGTGTCTTTATAGCTGAAGCCAACATCTAAATAAATTCTATAGCTGAGAGTCATTAATTATTTTTGTGCTGAATTTGCTATAATATTTCAAATGTTTTTTAGGGATATAATCCCACATTGCTAGGCAATATAAGTAGGTTAATATAGTCATTTGGCTATGCTGTTATATGCCATTCAGTTAACAGTGACATTTTGCACCTGATATTTTTTTTTAGGTAGACCAAACAGTATATATGTAAGATATATATTTTTGATTGATCTTATGAAAGGAGAGCTCATAGTAATACTCTATTCTTAGCAGAAGTATTTTCTCTCATTTTCAATAGTATATCAGAAAAAGCACACACTGTTCCAATTCAAACAAATATAGCTGTGACTGTGCTGTCTTTTTGGCTATGAGCTACCAACTCCTATTCAGGCAGAGATTACCATATGAAATTGATAAACTGAAACATTTTCTTAACAACCAGTAAAATAAAAGTATATCTATTAAATTTCAGAGTAAACCCCCAAAATTATAATAAACATACATTTATAGTATTGCTGCAGCTGTAAGCCGTGTAAGAATATATAGTTCTATGGAAAAGTGAAAATTTTATTTGTATTAACTGTGGCATAAATAAATGAGACAATGTTTTTATCTGATTAAAATTCAGGATGCAGCTGTTTGTTTCCTTTTGAGGCTAGTAGTATGATCTAAAGTATTTTGATAATTATTCCAGCAACATTCCCTCAAACCCTTTACAGAAATATGTCAAACCATTTTGGAATGCAGGCATTTATATACAGAGTGCAAAAAAGGGGTTTGAGGTTGGCATAATGGTTAAGGTGTTTACCTTATAAACACAAGGTGCAGGGTTTGATTCTCACATGGGGTAACTGGCTGGTCTTAAAATGGCCCACAAGGGCAGTTAGCCTATTACTAATCTATGTCTATGTCTAAATAACTCCAAACTGATTATACTCATGCTGTTGTCCTCTTAAAAGGGATCAGTAGGGTAGGAGTTAATAGCCAACTATAAACAGTCTTAAACTGAAAATGCAGAAGGAATACAAAAATCCTGAAATTTAGACCACTACATTAAATATATAGGCTGACAATGTTGTATAAGAATAACTCCAAAACATCTAAAATATTTAATTTAAAAATGTATCTCATTTGCTAAAAAAAAAGTATCATGGTCATGAGCACAAGAAAGTGCCACTGAACTCATATGCCTGTCAACATATGTATTTTCTCTGAAAAAAATGAAAAAAAAAATAGGTTCATAGGTGTTTGCTAGGCTTACAACTCCAGAGGATCGTTTTGAAGCCTAGCCATGCTTCCCAGATATATATGATGAGTTTTGATACCCCAGGATTATTTTAAGTGGTGTATGCAGGCTTTGGCATGTGTGGTGAAACATTTACAGTCTTTCTCTGTCTAATAGAAGAGTAGGGGCCAGACCAGGGGCACATTTCTGATTCTCCATTCACTGGTCCAAGTTACACATAACTTGGGTTAGGGAAGAACTCTGCTTCACATGGATGTCTTTTGATCTTTTCAAAATTAAATCCTGCACATGCACAATGGGTGCTTCCAATCTGCACATTATCAAAGGGTACAGTTGCTGTTTAATAAATTATTTTCCCAGGGTCTTCAAACAGATGGATGAATGTTATTTAAGCCACACAAAGTCAGTCAATAAAAACACTAACAGTCGGCTTATGTTTAAAGCAGTTTGTTAAGTAATTATTCGGTATGCCAGGCATGTATTCCTACAAACAATAATCATTTCCAATGAAAATTCATGGTTACACTTGAAAACATCGAACTTTTAAAAGGTCGAATGTCATATGGTCGAGACCATATGATCAACCTTTCATAAGATCGATGTTTTCAAGTGGAAGAAAAAGGTAAGTAAACACGGAAAAAAGTAGTGTTTCTGCAGGGCAGTAAGGTGCCCTGCAGACTGTGACTGTGAATGTGCCATCTCTGTGATGGCACTGCAGACAGGGTACAAGAAATCTCCCGTTTAGCGCTTCTGCATATAGCGCTAAACGGAAGATTTCCCTTTACCCCACTGTAGTGAGATCTCGGAGTTGGAATATTAAAGTAGGGGGTGTGTGGGGGTGCAGGGGGGCTTGCCCCCCTGCATACACTTCTTTTAAAATTTTTTTTTTGGTTGCACTTGAAATGTTCGATATTTCAAAATATCGATCATATCGTCTCGACCATATGAAGTTTGATATTTTGAAAGTTCGATGTTTTCAAGTGGAACCAAATTCACATACCTAGGAATTCTGGTAAGCAGTAAATAAACCCTCAACTAAAGTAGAAACACTACCAAATATATAAAAAACAAACAAGTGTTCAAGAATGCTGTTCTTATGGAGTGAGTCCATCATCATCCCTTGTGGAAGTTTTTTTTTCCTGATTGCCATAACCAGTAAGAGAAAGAACATAATAGAAATGATCCTCAAGCAACTTTGCAACAATGTAAATCATGTAAAAGTAACGAACAAAAATGACAGATCAAGAACATGACAAAAATCAAGTAATATAATCAGAAATCTAGGAAAACACCAAACCAGAATGACTCAAACAAACTTGAAGATGAAAATTGACCATAACCATAAATTCATTATGTACCCACACAGAAAAAAGAGAAAATAACATTTGACTCTTACTAAATGTCAGGAGGCAGCCCTCTGACATCTTACATTTTAAGACCTGTGTACTGTACTGCTGTATTGTGTGTGTAACACCAAATGATATATATAACTTAGTGTTGTATCTTGGAATTTATGAATTTATCCTTCATTCCTCCTTCTCTGCTGGGCACTTTCTGCGTGTAATTTGTGTTTAGTCACATGTTTACAGGTAATGTTCCTTTCATTTTTCAATTGTCAGAAAAGACGTATATGCAGTCTTAGCATTCCATGGTCTTATTTTTTATATTTTATTGAAGTTTTAAAAACCAGAATAAACACATTAACATAATGAACCCTTGAGGTTAATTGTATCTGCTGCTGGCTCCAAGACCTACCCTTAAGCAGTTTACATTGACAGTAGGTTAAAACCTTTCTATGAAAATAAAACACAAATAATCAAGGATTTCTGGGATATTTTTAGCTAGACTGGATGAGGGTGTTTTTCAAGAAGTATTGTTTGCTACTATAGATGTAGTTGATCTTTTCACTGTGATTGTACATGAATTGGGGCTTGAGTGGTTTGAACATGTGATTTCAGAGTTTGAATTTTTATCTCACAGTGATTGTCATAATATTGCTGAACTTATGGAATTTGTATTTAAATACAACTATGTATACTTCGAAGGAGAAAATTTTCAACAGAAAACTGGGGCAGCAATTGACCCCTCTTTATACAAATTTAGTACTATATGAATGGGAAAGGAGATATATTATGAATTCTCTATATTTTCAACTGTGTTTCCTCTCCACTAGATTTTTGGACAATATAATGCAGTATAGACAGGATCTAAAGAATACCTGGTGGAATTTATCAACTACCTATCCACTACTACAGATTTTCTTAAATTCACATCCCATATAATAGAAAATGAATTTAATTATTCGGATGTCCTAATCTATAAAGATAGAGGTTAGTGGAAATATATATATATCTAAATTTTATCACAAACCCACTTATTGTAATTCATTCCTTCACTTCACTTTAGTAGCAAACACCCTTTGTCTGAAAAAAGAAGTATTGCAAAAGGCCAACTCATACCTGAAGTCCATAGGACCTCCTTGTTTAAATACTTTTTGGATGAATGTGAAAATGCAAGGAAAATGGTTTTAAAAAGGGGGTACCCCAACCAGTTTTGTCTAAGATTATTTCAGAAATTATTGTTGTTTGGGGTAAGAGGTTTCTTCCTATTTTAGGGGCAAGAATTGATCTTAGTTTAAATGGTGATTGTAACAATTTAAGACAACACAATCATGAAAATTATTGTACTGCTATTTGCTTAGAATATAATAGGGAATACTTCTGTATTAAAGAGATTATTTTTCAAATATTGGAAGCTTTTCAGCCAATTACCTGGTACGCTGGATGCTTTTAAAAACACCCCCTAAGTTTACTTACAAGAAGTGTGCATATTTGAAAAACATGTACGAGTACAACAATGTGTAGCATACACACAATACTAATAGGAAAACTGATACATATAAATGCAGTAGTTGTAAGCAATGCCCCTATATTAGTAATACTGAATTAATACAGCTGAATAGTCATGGAAAAGATTTCACAGCTCAGTTATTTCAAGTGTAATATTGCTGGTGTTGTTTACATTTGCACCTGCCAATGTGGTGCCTTTTATATTGGTAAAATGGAAAGGGCACTGAAGAAACTTATATATGAATATATATATATATATATATATATATATATATATATATATATACACGATACTTCTCATGATGCAGAAACGAAATCTTTGGTAAAGCATGTAAATGTTTGGGTAAATGTTAAGTATAAATTTTAGGTTTTACAGCAAATGCATAAAAATACATTGGAAAGATTTATTAGAGTACTAGGAGATATACTGGCAATGATACTTACAAGACAATAGATCCCCAGGATTAAATGATATTATTTCCATAGCAGCCATTCTAAAATTTAGAACAGTTAAATTATAACAACCACCATAATAAATGAATTTTCAGAAGAATTTATATGCTTTATTATTGTAACATTTACTTGCTTTTATTGTTTTTAATGGTAAGAAAATGAACAAGCACATGAATTTTGTCTAGTTCCAACCTCAGCACCATGAGTGCTGAGAAAAAAACCCCATCAAAACTAGTGGTCTTAAAACTTCATTGATGAGCTCAGTCACAATAATTTCTAAAAATCATGAAACTCGGGTAGTGTTCCAATGCAACAAACCTTTATTTGTCACAGACGAGCAATCCTCAGTAACAAAACAATTTTAGTGATTGCACTGCACAATTAGATGGGAAACCACAAATTCTATGAGGAACAGACCACAATTATGAGGCAAAATTGGAATTAGTTGACAGCTCTACACAAATAGACACACAAACACAAATTTCATCATCAATTACAACTATAAGTTTGAGTATACTGTAGATATTTGCTTGAGATCAGATAAACTACTACTTAAATAATGTATCTCAGCTCACTGCTGTCAAAACCATCCATTGCAACCAGTTGCAGCCCCCATTTGCCCTCTCAACTTCTTAGCTGAATCATAGACAAAGACCCCCAAATCAGGAACAGATTTTAAGTATTTTTCTTATATACTTAGAGAGTTGCTCAATTAGCGAGCATTTTCTGAAAGAGTTGTAGTAGCTGCAAAATACAACAATTTGCCAGAACCCCCCACCCCCAATAAATTTTATAAGGAGCAGACTAAAAATATGAGGAAAAACTGGAGACAGTTGCCCTCTGAGCAAATGCATAAAAAACAGATATGCACTATTGTCAATAATACTGCTTGTGGGGGTTGTGGCTAAGATGTCATAACTTTTGCTCTGCCTCTTTTCACTTTTTCTGACAAAAATTTATCATTTTAGTATCAGAAACTATGAATATAATTATACCTTCTTGTTTCTACAATAGTTTGGTGCTAATATTAAGAAGAAATATCAAGTTCTGGAATTATTTTTGATTTAATTCCTGTCTGAAGTTCTTCAGACAGATACAGTCATGAGTCACTCTAAAGCTTCTCTTCAGGGCAGTGCAATGAAGAAAGAATTACAATCAATTATCACAAGTATTCATGACCTTTCTATCAAAATGGATAATTTGGAGAATAAAATGGATAACATGAAGCAAGATATTAAGAAACAACTGGATTTACTCAATGAAATCATTACAAAACATTCAGATCAAATCTCAGCCATTGAATAATTAGTTAATGACATAGATGGAAGACAGACTGAAAATGAAAGTCAGACTGAATTTCTACTAAAGCAAAACACACTTCTTCTGGAAAATGTGGAAGATCTAGAAAGTAGATCCAGATGAAATAACATCAGAATATATGGATTGACAGAAAAGATGGAAGGTATGGTTCAATTTCTAAATGACTGGTTACCTAAAACATTAAATTTACCTGAGTCACTATCCTTTGGAATAGAGAAAGCTCATACGTCTTTGTCAAATATTTATTCAATAAACAACTCATCTGGTCCAAGATCCATAATTGTTAAATTTGTAGTACTCTTTAAAAGTAAAGCTTGCATCCTTCCCTCTAATTAAAAACTTGAAGAAGTCTGATATCAAAGCTCAAATGATCTTTCCTGCTAAAATCTAAATCTTTCTTCCTGAAGGTCAAATAATTTTTTAACACTTGAAGAAACTTTGAAATTTGCACAGAAAATAAACTGCTGGATAAACCTAAAGAAATGGACTGGTCTTTGCCAATCCTGAAAAGACAAGCAACTAAAAATGTTTGGACAACTAAAGTCAAGAATAGTAAAATGTTTAAAGAAAAGCAATTTCCTTTTTTCATTTGTTATTTATGGTGTTATATTGAATATACTGATTTAATATCTTCTGAGGAATATTACATCCATAACGTAATACCTTTTATTTCATCTAAACAATATGAGCATTTTCATAACTGGTACTTTGCAATATTATATATAGCAATGTAGTATAAAAGTAGCATTCTAATGTTAATGTGTAGTGTAGTTAAACTAGGTTTAATATTAATATTTAGCAGTGTAGTTTTTTTTTGGGGGGGGATTGGTTTCCCCGTTCCTTGCTTTCTTACTTATCTTTTTTCCTCTCTCACACTTTTCTCTCTCTTGTACATTTCTCTATCTCATACTTTTTCTTTTCTCTCTCTATCTTTCTTTTTCTTTATTATTTTTCTTTATTTTATTCATCAGTATTTCAAATGAAAGGTGATGACTTTATATCAGTGATGGAAGAAGGGCTTGGATGGACTGATGTGTTGGTTTTCCATTAAATGTCCATTTTCTTAGTTCCTAGTGTCAAATATGTTTTCTACTTTTTTTAAACTCTTCACTCATCCAAAGTAAATGGAAGATTCCAAATGTTTAAACTCTTTAAACAAGACTACATTCCCACTTGAACACATCAACATACTTTTAAGGAGTCAGAAGAGATTTCTTGAAGTACACTGGTATGCAGTGTCTTTGCCAGCTCATAGAAGCAGTAGGAAGAAAAGTCTGACCTTTGAACTCGCCGGAATTATGCTCATTGGAACATTGAGATGGAGTAATTAAGAAGACTTAAGACAGTAAAAGTAAGATGTGTCAAAGAATAAAGCGCTGCAATATATTTTTTGTGTAAGATATCACTAAATGATAGATTTATACACAATGTTTGATTTATTCACTTGTATTTAATGTTCCTTTTATTGCTTTAATCCATATTATTAGTTTTTGGGAACCACCTTGGTGGAATGTTTCTTTCTTTAGTATGGTCAACTCGGTTTATTAAATATGCATAAATAAGAAGATAAATGAATATTTGCAAGAAAGGTATAAGCAGATATATCAAGGTGTAGACCCCAGTGAAGACTAGATTGTCAATCAGTTGGCCATTTAGGAGAAGTAATGCAGACATCTACATGGGAGTGTAAACAGCAAAATGTGAATGCATGAATACAGTGTCAAGGGGTTCAATGTATATCAGATCTCATACTTAGAATGCTAGTATATTCATGTTATAGTGGATACAGTAATTAATCTCAGCTGTCCTTTACATTGTAGCAAAATACTAGTTGAATACACCTAAGTTATTTCTCCTGCGGAAGAGGTACCCACTCAGCAATTAGACATCATGTTGATGTAGCAGACACCTTGGAAAGTTGAGTTCATTTGGGAAATAAAATAAGTCCCCACAGCTTGTTGTTCAGTTGAAGACTATGTCACATTTGTAGTATATAATATTTATTATTTACTATATAAATAATTATCACAATTAAAATGCAATTTTAAATACTGCATTGAGAGGACATGCAAGATAAGTGTCTTGTTCATACCATATTTTATCAGTGCCCATTATATTTCATCACAGATTAAATAACTAGTAAGTGTTTTACATTATAAGCAGCATGCAAGGCAAACTACATGACTCTTAAACATTTTGCCAGCACTAATAGACATCTTGGCTAGCATAATATTGAGTAGTGACAGTCTTTACATGAAATAGGTTTATAGGTTCATAGGTTCATACTAGGCTCTCTGCCCTAGGGCATTTATAAGCCTAGCCAGAGTGTGTTTGGCTTTTGCCACCCATTTTAAATTAATTTTGCTATGCCCTTTTTCGAGGTTAGTATACTGTGCCTCTGTCTAACAGTGACACAGAAGTGATACCTGGGGTAAACCTACGATCTCCCATCCACTCATCAAGATTCCTCTTGAAGAGAGTCAATGAGGGACTCTGCCTAACCTGGACTGGGATTTTATTCCAGAGTGAAAGGAGCCTCTGGATTATGAATCTGTCCCTCCAGCATGTCCTATTTATTTCAGTGCTGAGGTTCAAGTCTCTCGAGCGCGTAGCTCGGTGGGATTTGGATTTTCTGAGGTGCAGCATGTCCATTAATTCCGGGTTGGACATGGCTTTATAAGTCAGGCACAGATCGCCTCTGAGCAGGCAGTATGCCACTGAGTAGGGCTGGAATTTCTTTAACCGGGCAGCATATGGCATCTGTTTGAGCCCTTTGATCCTCTTGGTGAGGTACTTTTGGGGTCTTTCCAGTTGCTGCAGGTGTCTGGTAAGGTACATCCCAAAAGGGGCATTGTACTCAATTATGGGCCTGATGAGGGATGAGTAAAGAGGCACGATGACCTCCCCTGATCTAGATGTGAATCCCTTCATGATTAGGTGGGCTATATAAAATGTGTTTCTAACCACTTTGGCCACGTGGCTGTCAAATGAGAGATTGCTATCAACTTGGGTCCCCAGGTCCCTAATTACTTCTTCTGTACTTAATGGATTACCACCTATGTGGTAATTTGTGGGCACTTTGTTTTTGCCAAAGGGGATGACTATACACTTTTTGGCGTTTAGCTTGAGGCCATGGCTCTGGCACCAGTTGTCTTTTTCTATGAGGCCCTTTTGGAGGATGCTTGTGTTGGCTGGAGAGTCGATTATGGCACCCAGTTTGCAGTCATCTGCGAACTTGGTCAGCCACAGTCCTTCCATGTTGGCCTGTACCTCCGAGAAATATATACCAAACAAGAGAGGTCCCAGGACTGAGCCTTGTGGGACGCCACTTGTAGCTGGTTTGGAGTCTGACATGGCTCCAGCAAGTCTAACCATGTGGGTTCTGTCCTTGAGCCAGTTTGCAACCCATCTAGTGACATAGGAGTTTATATTTAAGCTGGTGAGCTTATCTATAATGCCCGAGTGGGGTATTGTATCGAAGGCTTTTGCGAGGTCCAGGTAGGCTGCGTGGACCACCTTCCCCTCGTCAATGGCCTTGGTGACTGTTTCAAAGAAATCAACCAAGTTTAAGAGGCAGGATCTGCCATTAACAAAGCCGAACTGGGTAGGATCTAGTGTCTGTAAGTCCCCAATATCTTTATTTTTGAGGTCCATGATGATCCTTTCCATAGCTTTGCAGACCAAGCTAGTCAGGCTTATGGGGCGATAGTTTCCAGGATCCGTTGAGGCACCACCTTTGTGGAGAGGGACCACTGTTGCTGTACGCCACTCTTTGGGTACATATCCTGTAGTAACGCTGAGACTGTACAGTAGTTTTATGTTTGGGTTTGGCTCTTCTTGGAGTTCATGTAGGACGCAGCCCGGGACACCGTCTGGTCCCATTAATGCTGTGTTTTTTGCTTTGGAGAGGGAAGCTCTTACCTGAGCATCTGAGATGTCAGGGGGGCAGCACTCTGCTGGGATAGATATTTGCCCTTTTGGTGGGGAGGGGGGGAGAAGTTTGCGCTGAACCAGTCAGCTAGGATGTTGGCAATGTCTGTGGGTTCGGTGTATTTTTTGTCATTTTGGACTAATTCTGAGCATATCTGGGAATTCCCACCTAGGTTCCTAACATAACTAAAGAAAGCCTTGTGATTATCCTTAGTGTCCTGTCCAATTTTTCTCTCGAAGCTGGCCTTAGACGATTTGATGAGTGCCCGTAGTTTTTTGTTAATACTGATCAGAGATGCTATCCCTTTTTGGGATTTTGCTCTTATCATGTAGTAGCTTCCTCCTTCTATTGTATAGTTTGTTTATGGCTGGGGTCCACCAGACAGGACGTCTGCCTTTGGAGGATTGGGTCTTGGTTTTATTTGGGATTGCATGATCCATGCATGGATAGGTGGTCATTACAATTTGAATCATATAAAGCTGTCCATTGGGGAACTACACAAACTAACTTAATTCACTTCTATTGGTATATTGTCCTGTGCTGCTTAAAGGAGATTGCCTTGGAAAGGTTCTAGGGTACTGCAAAAAGGACCTCCATGATGGTTCATAACAATGACCACAGGGAGATTTCTAAATAGCAGCCTAGAAAAGAGTAGCAATGTATTGTTTTATTTGTTTATTTTACTATTGTAAACCAAGTTGAAACACTGTTCTGAACAGCCTTCTCAAGTATAGCATGAACCAGAATTGTAGATTTTTATGTAGTCTAAATACTAGAAAAACAAGAATTGTTAATCTCTGGAGAGACATGTGGAATGTTATGTTTTGAGCTGTTGGTATTTAGATTACTTATTTGCCATTAAGAATATTCAGTTCCAGTACAGAATCTATCTAATACAACAAGCTTTATTTAAAAGTGGGTTTTAATGATTATGGTGGTACACTGAAGTTTCTAATGAACTAGGAAAACACATCATCTGGGTATTGCTATTAGATTTTAATTTACTCTGCATTGTAAAGTATTATTTGAGTGACAAGAATATTTATTTTAGGTGACTGAACCCTACACAATTAGTCTAGTAAAGAATGTGATTCTGATTACTGCTTATAAGTTTTGAATGACAATATTGGCTATATTTAAAATGCAAACTGATGCTGCCTAATTGAATACTTACGTACTTATTTATTCTTAGACAATCTTCTTATGCAGTTTAAGTAAAGAATTATTGTGATCATTAGAAAAGTAATATTATAATATAACATGAATATGTTCAGGGTTAATTGTATTGTTTTGTCTTTCAAGAATCTTAACTGCTCATGAATAGAACTATTGGTATAAATAATAGCTTTCTCAATTATATTTTTATTTAAATAAACCTTTATAGTATTCTTAATACTGTCTTTAGCTGTCTTTGAATAATTTAATTCTAAATAACAGAAAATAATTAGAAGAAATACTAGCCTGATAAATGTATTAAAACTGATCACTTTAATACTCTGTTTTGATAGTTTTAATGTTTTTTAGAGAATTCAAATTCAAAGCAACCCCCTAAGCACACAACCTGTAGTGAGAGATCTGGGTACACAGGTTAACAACAATCTCACACTCAACCATCATGTAGTGGCAGTGGTCAGAAAAGCCTTTTACTTCATTCATCTCATAAGTAAAGGGATTGCATCCAGAAAAAAGGAGGTTATTACAGCTCTATATTCCTCCCTCATTAGACCAATAACTGAGTATAATGCCCCATTTGGGATGTACCTCTCCAAATATTTGCACCAACTGAAAAGGCCACTGAAATACCTCACAAAGAGAATCCATGGCCTCTAACACCTGTCCTATGCAGACAGGCTCAAATCACTGTCACTCTACTTGGTATCATGCATAATGCACAGATGTGATCTGTGTCCCACCTACAAGGTAATCTCGGACCCTGCCCTAATAGAGATGCTCCATATCTGCAAGTCTAACTCCTCGTGTATTACATGCTTGAAAGGCTTAAATCTAATATGTGACATTAACAAAACCTGCTGGTGAGACAGATTTATCTCCTAAAGGCTGCCCTGTCTCTGGAATACACTACCCATACACATCAAACAGAGTACCTTGCTGACCCTCTTCAAGCACAACCCTGATGAGTGGATGGGAAAGCACAATTTTTTCCCAGTGGTTCCACCTGTGTCCCTCACTGACTGGGGCAACATGTGCTGACTGAGGTTTATTTTTTGGGGATAAACTCCTGGCTAGCCTTGTAAGGGCCCCATGGCCATTAGCCTAGTAACCTCTTATGATCTTATAAAATACAATTTTTATTGATGTGTACATTTATTAATACAAAACTGATTATCATATATTTATTAAGAATTTGGATTTAGATATTATACTGAAGACTGATTTGAAATAGAGATTGATATTAATAAGATGAGCTGTTTATTTTAATTTAGTCTGTTAAATGGACTAATTTCTGAGGTAGTAGCATTAGATAGTGGTTAATTAGAACTGGGTGATGATTGAAAGTGTTTTGAATGACTATTTCATCAAACCAGGAATACATTATTCTGTTTTAGGGGTTGTAAATATTTTTAAATTAATAATGTTTGTAGTTAGGTTGATCTTGTCCATAACAGAATTTGCAGCAATGGAAGATAGCTTTTTAATACAAGATTTATTTTAACTTTATTAAAATTATTTCATTTTAAAAATGTCTGTCTATAAGTGCAGCTCAATGAATATTAATGGTCTCAACAACCCTATGAAGAGAGTCAGTTTAATTAAATATTTAAAAATAAATAATGTTCATATTGCTTTTTTGCAAGAAACACATCTGATGAAGAAGGAATTAGGTTATTATTCAAAGATTATTCAATATCTCTAGATTTACATTATAGTTCAAAAAGGAGAGGCACTCTCATACTTTGGAAGAAATCATTGACTATGCCTAGAATAATTAATACATATATGGATAAAAATGGAATGTTGTGTTTAGTTGTGCTGGAAATTAATAAAAATTATTACACATGTGATAATGTTTACTGGATCTCTGGAACTGGTCTAAAGTGGCAAGAAAGTACTTAGATATTATGACGTCATATTCGAAGGGTGAAATTTTATTGGCTGGTGATTTTAATTATATTCTTTCTGAAAAAGACACTACTAAAGATAGAAAACCTGGATTATTTGCTGTTGCCAAACATTTAAATTCATAAATTATATAAACCTAAAAGATATATATGAAATATAATTGCCAAATTCTCTTAATTATACACATTACTCATATAGATTCAATAGATTTGGTACCCAAACAAATATAAATAAAGTTTTTACTTCTGATAAATTATACTGTAAAGCTGACAGTCTCAATAATTTCATGTCCTTTGTCTGCCCATAATGCTATCATTTTCAACTTCAGTATTAAACCTAATGACTTAACCTTTTGGCAAAGAATTCCAGCCTATGTTGTAAAGATTAAAGGATTCAAGGAATGGCTCTTAAAGGAGTTAAACTCATTCTTAGAATTTAATAGTAATGGTGAAGTTTCTGATGTTATTTTGTGGGATACATTAACAGCATATATATATATATATATATATATATATATATATATATATATATATATATATGTATATATAGATAGTGAAATTAAAAGTTGGTATCTCAACAAAAGAAAGGAGTGGGATAAAGAATTAATAAATAAACAGTCAAAAATTAATAATTTAAAATTAAACGTAAAAATGAATGATATAGTTGTAAACTCTGAATGGAAAGATCTAAATCAAAAGTATATAGAAATATTAATTCTTAAAGTTTCAATAAGCATAGAGAAACTTGAATTACAATCATACTCTGATTACCCCAAAAGTCTACATAAACTGGCCATCAGATCAAAAAGATTAAATAACATAAATCATGTCAAAGAAATTACTTACAATGTTGGTAGTAACTTTAGAAGTGCAACAGAATTAAAATATATATTAGAAGCTTTTAGGAAACATTATGAAGTAATTAATAATAGTAAATCCACTTTAGATATTTGTGATTTAACTGACAGCTTTCTAAAGGAAAATATAATAAATAAATTGACTAAAGAACAAAATGTCAAATTAAATAAATCAATTTATTTCAGAGAATTAAAAGAACAAATCAAAAAAATAAAAAAATAATAATAAGGCCCCTGGTTTAGACATAATCCCTGAGTCATACAAATTAATTCCAGTTAACACTTTAAGAATTCTTTTAAGAGCTTTTGAAAAAGTCAGGAATGAGTCAACTATTTTCCCTCTTTGAAATATGCAATGATATCGCTCTTTTTAAAGCAGGATGAAGACCCCAAATTATGTTCTACTTATTGCCGTATTCCACTTTTGAACATCGATTATACAATCTTTATGTCTATATTGGCGAAAAGACTAAATCAGTTGATGTTATGATTAATAGAAGCAGAACAAACAAGCTTTATTTTAAATAGGAGAGTACATGATAATGTTATTAGACTTTTTTATTGATTGATATAGCTAGTAAGAAAAATAACTTTCAGTCATAAGTTTAGATTTAGACAAAGCATTTGATTCTATTAATTGGACTTATTTAAAGTACTTAAAGAATATAATTTCTCTATATAATTTATAGCATTAGCAATAAATTATATGAGAATCCTTTATCCTTTGTCAAAATTGGATTATTTTTTGTCTGGCTCCTTTAAAATATCAAAAGGTACAAAACAAGGTTGCCCTCCACCTCCTTTGTTGTTCACTTGTTAATAGAACCTTTGCCAATTTTATTAGAGCAAATTCAAAGAAAGAGGGGTTTTTCCATTGATGAAAATTATAGTTCCAAAATACAATTATTTGCAGACTATATCTTCTTAACAAGTTTAATACATTATTAACTCAATAAAACATTTTGAGAGGCTTTCATTTCTAAGTTTCTCCCTGGGCCTCCATTGAAAATAGGCTCTGTCCATGTCAGACTTTCCTGGTCAATAAATGATAAATAAATACAAAATAAAATAAATAAAATAATAAAAGTGAAACCCTGCTGATAAATAAAAACAACAAATATTTTTTAAAAGATTACAAGGAATTTAATTGGAAAAATAAGCAACTTAAATATCTGGGAGTTATTATAAAATCTAGTTGGAGGGAGTCAGCTACAACACATTATTAATCCCTCATCAACACAATAGAAAAATGGTTTACTATCAAAATGCTGAAACACAGTTCTTCAAGTAATCACTCACTCAAAAGAAAATGTCAGAAATGAAAACTTCATTCACTTAAAACAATGAAAGTGAGTAATGTAAATAATTCAAATTCTACATTATCGACATTACTCAAATTACCTTGACTTCTGGTGATTTCCTTCAAATGTTTTACAGGGGGGCAAGCTCCCCTGAACCCCCCATGTGACAGGCTGCTCCTCACCCTGCCTGCTAGTTATATATTCCAACTCTGAGATTGTGCTACAGTGAGGAAAATGGTAAATTTCCCAATCCCCACTGTAGTGCAATCTCCAATCAACACGTTAACCTCGAAACAGGGAATGCACACTAGTATTCACTGTTGTGGATTCAAACAATTCTGGATCAGCATTACGTGAACTTGAAAGCCTTTTGAAAATCTAAGTTTGCTTAACTGCCATCCAAAATTTTGATAGTAAACTGGTAAAAACTACTGATAATTGGAATAAAATGTTTTTCACAATGGAAGACAGACTCACTTTGATAAAAATGACTATACTACCAAAAATGTATTTCTTATGCAGTCATTGATCTTACGTCCATCTAAAAAAAATGATTAAACAAATAAACTCTTTATTACTTAAGTTTTTGTGGTATCCTCAAAAATCAAGAATAGCATTTAATTGGCATGTTAAAAGTTGGGAAGAAAGTGGAATTTGTTTTCCTAACATTGAATTGTATGCTAAATCTACTATATTAAATATAGTGAGTCAGTTAAATTCTGCATATACTTCAAATTGAAAAAGGATTCATAAATTAATTTTATAATCAATTAATATAGAAATAAATACTAATTTACTTTCAGATATTAACAAAATATATTTGATTATAAAAGATTTTAGCTTAAATGCTAGAAAATATCATACATCTATCCCTTTTGTTAGTTATATTTTAAATAATTTTAAAAGTAGAATGCATTGCAATTATCTTATTAAATATTTATTAATTCTAGTGTTTCCCGCAGCATACACTAATGATTGTTTGAAATCATTTAATCCAAGTAAAATAGTAGATATTGAGGAAACTGGCTTAAAATTTTGGCATCAGTTTTAGACAGCAATAAATTACATAATGCTGATTATCTCTTGGCTAGATATAACATAATGAAAAATAACTGGTTAAATATACAAATATTTAAAAATTTTATTAGTAATAAGATACAAATAACATTAAATATGAACTCAAAGACCATTCCTAAGATATTAGAATTTTTTTAAAGATTAATAGTATAGAAAATAAAAATAAGTCTTATTTGTCAATAAGTTATAGGATCGAAAGAACTGAATTTACTGACTTTGATTTGTCTTACTGGGATTATTCAACAAAAATAAAGAATAAATAAATAAAGAATAAAAAATAAAGTGTGCCACTCAACCTCAGCCCATAAGGCAAAACAACGTACCCAACACACTAGTCATAGGTGACTATATAGTCAGGTACACTGATGTCCCACTCACCAGGCTAAACAAGGAAAAAGTTACTGTCAGCTGTCTGTCTGGTGCCAGGATCCGCCACATAATGCACACACTCAGGTCACTCCACAACAAGTACAAATATGTCCATATTGTCCATGTTGGTGTGAATGACCTGAGACATACCTCCCTGGACTACATGAAAAGAGACATGGAGGAGCTCTCAGATCTTGTAGCCCAGGCAGGTATGACCCAAGCCCTGAGTAGCATCCTGCCATTGCCCAGAATGATACCACAGTACAAGGACAAAATGATTGACTTCAACAATTGGCTAATCTTCTGGTGTCATTCTAAGGGGATCCAGTATGTGTCTTCCTGGGACGACATGGTCGACAGACCATGATGCTTTGCCAGAGATGGTCTGTACCTGTCACCCCAGGGATTCTGGATATTGGCTAAGGCTCTTACCAACCCTATAGTGCCTTTTTTAGGCAAGGTTCAAATGCTAAATTCACGACCATAACAGGTACAAACAAGCAAACTCAGAGTAATGCTACTCAATGCTAGAAATCTAAACCTCAAAATGCACTCACTCGAGGCACTCCTTAAAATGAAGAGCATCGACATCTGTGCAGTGACAGAGACCCGGTTCAAGGCTCCAGAGAGCACCCCTGCATTTCCAGGCTATAATTCATACCACACCTTTTGGCCACCTAACCTGGACTGAAACACTAAAGGTGGAGGCGTGTCCATATTTATTAAGGATATCCACACATCCAGGCTAGTTGCTCAACATAATGCATCTGAAATTATCCAAGTGCAACTAACACGGGCAAAACTGCAATCCAGGTTGTAGCTTGTTACAGATCCCCCACCATGCCCCAGGATTCCCACTCTTCATTTCTAAAGATACTGGAAAATATTAAGGAACAACCCATTACCTTAATTATGAGCAATTTCAAATACCCCACCATCAGTTAGGAAAACTACTCAAGTACCAACTCATTCGGGCAATGTTTTCTGGAATTCATAAATTTCAACACCTTGGATCAGCTTGTCCACACCCCACCAGGGGGAGCAATATCCTGGATCTGGTCATTACCAATATGGGTAACCGGTGTTCCACACCAGCGGTCAACTTCTCGCTGGTCAGATCCGACCACAAGCTAATCACCCTAGACATCCATATCCCAACCCCACCCCGATTAAGGAAACCACCATCAAAAACTACTCCAAAGCCAACTTCATGCATCTTAAGACAGAAGTGGCAAACTTCATGACACCCATGCAGACAGAAAATAGAGGTACGACTGCTGAATCTTACACAAATGCACTGTATAAGCACATACATGAGTGCATGGATTGTGCCATCCCCAACAGAGCCAAGACGCTATTCTCCAAAAAAAGAAGCCAATCTGGTGGTCCCCTGCCATAAACAAACTCTACAACAGAAGGAAGAAGCTGTTGCAAAAAAGAGAAAAATCCCAAGATTGGAGGAACTCCCTAGTCAGCCTCAGCAAAAATAAAATCGCCACTGATTCCAAAGACAACCACAAAGCATTCTACAGCTAAGTCAAGAATCTCAATGGCAACACTCAGATCTGCTCTGAGCTACAGCACAATGGCACTAAATATACAGAACCAACCGATATTGCCAACATCCTGTCAGATAGGTTCAGTACTAACTCCCCCCCCCCTCACCCTCCAAAGGGCCCATCTTAATACCGGAAGAATGCAAAGACCCTGTAATCATGGATGAACAAGTAAAGACCGCACTCTCCAAAGCCAAGAACACAGCATCCATGGGACCAGACAACATCCCAGGCTGCATACTGCATGAACTACAGAAAAAACTGGCACCCCACCTAAGTACCATGTTCAATCATAGCCTCAACTCAGTCTATGTGCCTACTGAATGGCACACAGTGACGGTTATCCCACTCCACAAAGGGGGTGCCACTATGGACCCCAGAAATTACCGCCCCATTAGCCTGATGAGTCTGGTCTGCAAGGCCATGGAATGTATCATCTTGGAGCTTATGAGCAAAGACATAGGTAACCTCCAAACTCTGGACCCCACTCAGTTTGGGTTTGTAAAAGGTAGATCATAGCTACTAAACCTGACTGACTTCTTTGAAGCAGTAACTAGAGCTGTAGAGGAGGGCAAGGTAGTGCACACAGTCTATCTTGACCTCACAAAGGCTTTTGATACCATCCCCCACTCTGGAATTATAGATAAACTCACTAAACTGGGCATAAATCCCTATGTCACAAGACTGGTGGCCAACTGGCTCACTGACAGAACCCATACAGTAAAAGTAGCCAACTCCAAGTCCGACTTCAGACCAGTGATGAGTGGAGTACCACAGGGTTTGGTCCTTAGTCCTCTCCTGTTCAGCATCTACTTCTCTGCAGGCCACTGCAGAAGGTCTTTGGCTAACAAAGTTTGCAGATGACTGCAAACTGGGAGCCATAATAGAATCACCTAATGATGTAGACATTCTATAAAAGGGCCTCACAGAGATAGATGCTTGGTGTCAAAGTCATGACCTCAAGCTCAATGCCAAGAAGTGCATTGTTATCTCCTTTGGGAAAAACTCAGCACACATGAACTACCACATAGGCAGTAGCTCAATAAATACTGAAAGTGTCATAAGAGACCTTGGGACAAAGGTGGACAGTAGTCTCTCCTTTGATAACCACATCACCACTGTAGTCAGGAAATCCTTCTACGTGGCACACCTCATCAGAAAAGGGTTCTCCTTTAGAAAAAAGGAGGTCATTGTTCCTCTCTAATCATCCCTCATCAGACCCATTATAGAGTACAATGCCCCGTTTGGCATGTATCTCACAAGACACCTACAACAGTTGGAAAGGCCACAGACCTACCTCACTAAGAGGATTACCTGCCTCAAAGAGATGCCATACACAGACCGTCTCAAAAAACTCCAGCTCTATTCTGTCACATATCGCCTACTCAGAGGCGAACTCTGCCTAACATACAAAGCTATGTCAAACCCAGAGCTGTTGGACATATTACACAAAGAAATCCCAATCTCTCTGAATCACATGCTCTAGGCACCTAAATCTTGTCACCACAATAAACAGAACATGCTGGAGGGATAGATTCCTGTCCCAGAGACTTCCCATACTCTGGAACAAACTACCCATTCATGTCAAGCAAAGTTCCTCATTGGCCCTCTTTAAGAAAAATCTTGACGACTGGATGGTAAATAGAAAATTCACCCTGGGGATCACTTCTGTGGCACTGCTTGACAGGGGCACAGGAAAATAATTTTCTTGGGTGGCGAAAGCCAGGGAACCTTTTTGGATAAGCTTATATATGCCCCAGGACCAATAGCCTAGTACCTACCTATGAACCTATGAACTATTTTCAGATATTAATAAAAATAGCTTTAAAATTCATAAGTAATACAACCTCATCTCTTTATTGGAGAATTTTTACATGGAAGTATTTACATAGAAGTTTTTAACACCACATAAAATTGCCCTAATGTATAAAAAGATAATATAAATTGTTGGAGATGTGATGAAGTTTTGAATGCATATTGGATCCATATGGTTTTAGAATGCAAAATGGTTGCTCCATTTTGGATGGACTTTAGAAGTCTTGTTAAAGCATTATGGTCAGACAGTTGCACTGTTAACAATGTATTGCTTTTGTTCAATGTTCCAATTACAGATTCCATTATAAAAACACAAGTGCATCTCCTTTAGTCTCTTCTAGCTATTGTAAGAAAAGTTATCACAATAAATTGGAAATGTAAAAACATCCTCTCTTTTCAGAATTTGTCTAGCAAAAATGTTTGTAATAGGGAAATACAAACTACTTATGTTAGAATGTCAAATATTACTCCTAAACAATTGTCATAGTTAAAGCTTAAAAAGATCTGTTGGTAAAGTTTTAATAGTTTTATATAATATATTTTCTGTTATGGATTCTGTATATGGTTTTATTTGTTATTAGTTGACTGTTTTGTTTTGTTATAATGAATTTTTGCTGATTTAAAATGCAATAAAAAGTTTAAAAAATACTACTACTTGTATGAGTATGTATACTTCATATGTCTGCTTGAGATCAAATAAATAGGTTTATATGTGAATACCAGGCTACCTGCCCTGAATCAAAGGTCAGAGTCAAACCCTACACCTTGTGTCTGTGAGGTGAAACCCTTAGCTGTTATGCCAAATCCACACTCTATTGTGTTAAACTCACCTATTATGTATATAAATATATACATAATAACTAAGAACTGTATTTCAGCTCACAGCTATAAAAAGCATAGATTGCAAGCAATTATGCCTCACCCCCTTGACAGACATTTGAGTTTCAGACTTCATATCCTTTAAAAATGCATGTTAAAGGATATAGTAATGCATTTTTTTGGCATTTAGCTTTAAACCATGATTCTGACACCAATTAATTGTTTGGGACAAACCTTCCTGCAGGATGGATAAGTCTTATGGGAATTTGATAATTTCACCTAGCTTGCAGTCAACTGCAAAATTAGTCAGTCTTTAGTATTTACTTTAACTTATGAGAAGTAGATGCTATACAGTACAGGCCCTAGCACTGAGCCCTTAGTGACTCCACTGGTGACCTGTCTTTTAGTAGCTGTAGCGTTCCCTATTTTGATGTCATGCATTCTATCTGTGAGCCAGTTGGTAATCCAGAGGTGATGTAGGGGGTGTATTCCTAGTTTAGTAAGCTTCTCAGCTATACCTGAGTGGGGGATAGTGTCACAAGCCTTGGCCATGTCAAGGCAGGTGGTTTGTACCATTTTATCTTTGTCCATTTCTGTGGTGAGTTTTTCAAAAGGTCCACCAGATTGAAGAAGCACGACCTACGTTTGATGAATCCAAACTGAGATGAGTCCATTGTTTGGAGGTTCGTTATAATTTCCTGGGTCCATGAAAGGTCCTCCCTTATGCAGGGAAATAACTTTTGCTGTTCTGCATTTACTTGGTACAAAACTGATATGCCAGCAAAGGTTGAACAGTGTTGTTAAGGCTGTGGCTAAATCTTGCTTCATGGTGGTCAATACGCATCTAGAGATATTGTTAGGACCCGTCGGTGCAGTATGTTTTTCTTTTGATAGTGTTTTTAGGACTTGGTCTTGTGTGATAGCTGTGGGTGGATCAGTTTCAAGTATTTCATGTGGAATAGACAGATGAGAGAAGGGTAAAGTTTGAGCTGAATTTATCAGCCGGTAGGTTATCTATATTTTAATCTTCATGGAAGGTAACATTACTCACAGCCAGCACAGCACATTGCTATGTTGTGTTCTTGAGACTATGAACATAGCTAAAAAGGCCTTGTGATTTTCTTGATCTTGGGTGGCTATTTTTAGCACAGATTTGGCTTTAGTGATTTGAATTAAACACCTGATTGTTTAATTTAACAATTGATGATGAAATGATAAAAAAATCACTCATCAAATTGAATAGGCAATTAAGAGGGCTAATTAGGTCAAACAAAGCCAACTCTGAGGATCAGATAGCCTTCCATTTGAAAGATAACCATACGGCTTTCTTCAGCTATATCAGAAACCTCAAGAGCAACACACAGCAATGTGCTGAACTGGTGGCTAATGGTGCCACATTCACCAAGCTTGGCAATAAAGTGAACCTGTTAGCAGACAAATTCAGATTTAATTTTATCAGCCTATCACCACCCCCGAATATCTCCCAAGAAATACCCTCAAGCATAACCCCTCCAACTATATCTACAGAGCATGTTCTGGTTGCACTTGTTAAAGCCTAGAACATAGCCCATTGGGCCCAGATAACATCCCAAGATGTCTCATCAACAGTCTAAAATATGACTTATCAAGACCCCTGGAGTCACTATTTAACTGTAGTCTTGAAACAGGTTTTGTGTCATGGAAATGGAGGACTGTAACAATCACCCCCCTTCATAAGGGAGGACCTAAAACAGATCTTGGAAACTACAGACCCATTAGCTTGACTAGTCATATTTGCAAAGCCATGGAACGAATTATTGTGGAAATTATCGACAAGGGCATAGAAGACTCTAGACACTGGATCTATCCCAGGTTGATTGTGTCAATAGAAGGTCATGCTTATTGAAACTGGTGGACATCTTTGAAAAGGTCACTAAGGCAATGGATGAAGTGAAAGCAATGCATGCTGCCTACCTAGATCTAGCTAAAGCATTTGATACACTATACCCACCTGTCAGAAAACTTATGGAACTAAGCATAAACCCCTTTATAACATGCTGGATAGCTAGCTGGCTCATGGATAGCACCCAAGAGGTTAGGATCATGGATAGCACCCAAGAGGCTAGGATCAATGTGGCTACCTCCACAAAGAGGCAGGTCACTAGTGGAGTCCCTCAGGGCTTTGTGCTGGGCCCTCCCCTCTTTGGCATCTACTTTTCAGAGGTCAAAACCAATGTCAAAGGTCTGGCTGACCATGTTCACAGAAAGTTGCAAACTGGGAGCAGTCATTGAGTCCCCAAAAGATGAGAACACCCTTCAGGAAGGTCTAACATAGACAAACACTTGATGCCAAAGCCATGGCTTAAAGCTCAATGCCAAGAATTGCATTGTAGTGCCTCTTGGGAAGTAAGCTGCCCCAGATAACTGCATCATCAGAAAGACACCCCTAAAAGCTGAAGCACTAGTCAGGGATCTGAACTCACGTAGACAGTAACCGAGCCTTCAACCAACATGTGTCCAAGGTAGTAAGAGACTCCTTCTATGTTGCTTAACTTATAAGTAAGAACATGGCATCTAGGTTCAGAGAGGTCATCATACCACTGTACTCTGCTCTCATTAGACCCATCATGGAGTATAATGCCCCCTTTAGTATATACCTGACCAGGCACATTCAGCAACTGGAATGTCCTCACTGGCTCAGAGACAGGACCCAGGAAGTTCGAACTGGGAAAATCCACCTCAATAAAGATGCCACAAGCAGAGTCCCTCAGGGATTGGTGGTGGGACTGCTCCTTTTTGGCATTTACTTCCCTGACATCAAGGCCAATGTCAGTGACCTCTGGCTGGCTAAATTTACAGATGATTGCAAATTAGGAGCTGTTATTGAATCCTCCACCAATACAAATGTTCTACAGGAACGGCTGACACAGACAAATAATTGGTGTCAGAGTCATGGACTAAAACTAAATTCCAAGAAATGCATAATAGTATCCTCAGGAGGGTCATCCACCCCTGATAACTATCATATTGACAACACACCCATGAGAGTTGACCCAGTAGTCAGGGACATGGAGACATACATAGACAGTAATCTAGCCCTTGACCACCATGTGTCTATAGTAGTGATGAAATCATTCAGTGTTGTGCAACTTATAACCAAAGGTATGTCATCTAGGTCCAAGGAAGACATTGTTCCACTGTATTCGGCATTCATAAGACCTGTCATTGAGTACAATGCCCCCTTTGGTACAGTATGTACCTAACCAGGCATATCCAGCAATTGAAACGTTCACAGAGGTTTCTCGCCAAAAGAATACAGGGCATAAGTAACATGCCCTCTGCAGACCCTATCCTTGTATTCTGTCTCCTACACTCTGTTGAGGGGAGATTTGTGCCTGACATACAAAGCATTGTCAGACCCTACTCTAATGGACCTCCTGCATATCTGCAAAACAAACCGCACCAGAATTACCCATTCTAAAGATTTAAACATTGCCTGTGTTGTAAATAGGACCTCCTGGAAAGAGAGGCATGTATCCCAGAGACTAGTCCTTCTCTGAAACAGGCTCCCCATGCATGTGAAGCAGAGTCCCTCCCTAAACCAATTCAAGTGTAACTTGGACAATTGGATGGGGATCAGGAAATTCATCCCTAGTCTGGTACCTATGTCTGTAATGGACACAGGCATCCTTTAAGTGGTTCATCTCCTAAGCCCCTTCTTGTAAATGTTTCATTTCCCAAGCCCCTGCTTGCACTTATCAATGGTATCAGAACTTGCCAGAGATTTGGGATGCATGGCTAGGCTTAAAAAGGCCCTTGTGGCTGTTAACCTAGTAAACACTTATGAACCTATGAACAAAAAGAATACATGGAGTAAATAAAATTTCCTGTGCTGATCACCTCAAATCCCTGTTTCTTTACTCTGTGTCTTACAGACTACTGATAGGTAATCTTTGCCTGGCATGCAAGACATCCCTGGACCCTATTTTGATGGACCTTTTGAATATCTACAAAACAAACAGCATCCGAACTACTAGATCCAGATATCTAATTTTTGCTTGCAGCATAAATAGAACATATTGGAGAGAGAGATATGTTTATCAGAGAATTCCCATTTTCTGGAACTGGTTCCCCATACATAGGAAGCAGAGTTCTTCCTTAACTCTATTCAATCGAAACTTGGACCATCGGATGGATAATCATAAATTCACCCCTGGTCTGGCACCTATGTCTCTAACAGACAGAGGCAGTTAGTAAATCACTGCCTATATAAATCAAATTTGTAGTTCACATTTGGGTTTCATGGCTATGCTTATAAGGGCTGTAGTGGTTGTTTGCCTTGTATACACCTATGAACTGATGAAAGTTCTGTTGTTTTGGGTAACACTCTTCTTACATTTGGCCAAAATGTTCTTCCTATTATTGTATAACTTGTTGATATTATAGTTCCACCAGGGTGCTTGTTTCTGGGGTTTGCTCTGCTCTTATTTCTTCAAGGAAGAGCTGCATCACTACAGCTGTTTTCACACTGCTACTCTTTGGTGGTGTATAATTCTGCATATACAGCAAGAGTTTTCTGGCTTTGATGGTTTTTAAGAAGCTTGTCAATGAATCACTTAGAAGTAGATAGTTTGTCTTAAAATTGTTTCTAAAGGAGCTATAAGCAGAGCAGGCCCTTGGTTTCAATTTTATTTTCAAGGAGACGGCTATATGGTTACACCTATCAAGCGACAATTATACACTAAGAATGGAGGATGATGACCCCATATTAGGAAGAGTAAGGTCTAAGATGTTGCTACCCCCCCAACCCCTCCCCCCGTGGGTACTCTGGCTCATTGTTCTGTGTTGTTCCAATTAACACAGTCAAGGAATCTCTGTGCATCTGTATTTGTGAAGGTGTAGGATTCCAGTTGTTAGCTGGGTAGTTAAAATCACCTAGGAATATGGTATTGAGTTTAATACTGAAAGACTTCAACTCTTATAGGTAGGCTTTGATGCTTTCATGGTTCATACAGGGAGTTCTATAGTTAACTAGTATATGGTAAGAGACCTGGATAGTGATTTGGACATGAAGAAGCTGTAGAGCATGATGCTGCTTTACCAGCCTTGGTGTGAACCTCTCATGAAGACTGAAACACCTACACCTTTTTGTGTGGAAGGCATTATGGTTCTGCAGACTGTGATATTCTCTGCCATGTTAAATCATGTCACAGACACTACTTAGACATCAACATCCTCCAGGCTGAGGAGGACTTGCAGGGAGTGGAGTGCCTTGTTTATGCTCCTAGCATTGATTGGTAACACCTTGATATTTTCCTTTGATTGTTTTGGTATTTTGGTAGTTTTATCTGGGTGGCATTGCCTAAAAAAGACACTATGGGAGGTGGAAAAATATCTTTGCAAATATCTATGTGGATTTTTATATGGAATTTTCCTGAATATGTCCAACCAGTCTCAGACTTCTACAAGAGAATTTCTCAGCATCATGGCCTCTATGATTCTCATACCTCTTGCTAGATTACACATGAGAAAGATACAATAGTTTTTGAAAAAAAACACAGGGTCCCAGCATTTTCATTCTCTGTAGTATCACATTCCAGTTTTTGGCTTTATAAAATGGAATTGGTGGTGAAAATACATTCAACTGAATCCAGGTTTTCCCTTCTCTCTTCAGACCCCAAACCACTTTGTCATCACAGACATGTCAGATTTTGCTTGGAGAGCAGTTTTCAGATGAGTGAAATTGCATGGCCTGTGGAATCATTCAGACATACCAAAGCACATCAACATAAAATAGATGTTAACCAAGCACAAAAACTAAAAAAGGGAACCAAACCATGGTGAAAGCTTGCAGCATAAATCAAAAACCAAGCAATGAATGTTCAAATTTTATTGTGAGCGCTTTTGCAGTGTTAGATACTGCTTCATCAGACAATAAACACAAGCGTCTATCCAAAATTTAAATTAAGACCAACCAATGAAACATTATATCTAATAAAACATAAAACCAATAGAAGTCCAGCATCACTTCCTACATATATATTTTATATATCATCTAATAAAGCAGCAAATGTATAAAAGACATAACATAAAGTTATCTCTGATTAGACCTAGCTTTTAAAACAGGTTTTATAGATACCTTATCATTCAATCCACTGCCTCTGTTGGTCCTCATTCTGATAATCCATTTAATTTTGCAGGTTTCTGTTATATTTCTAACATCACCCCTGCATTCATTAGGCAAAATCGTCTCTTATCACTATGAATTTAAAACTACGGGAGAGATCCTGCAGTCTAACATGTTTTGGAAGTGCATTAGTGCATATCTCATTATTAATATTATATATGCCTTCCCTAATCCTATTATGAAGTCTGCTATCGGTTTTACCTATATAGAAAGCCGAACATACTATACAATAGGCTAAATATACTATATGACATGTATCACATGTAGCAGTTACTTTAAAATTCAATATCCTTCCTGTATCTGGATGTTGGAATCTATTGGAAAAATCTATATATCTACAATAATTACATTTGTTACAAGGGTATGTACCTAATACAGTCTGTGTTTCTATACATCTATCTATCCTCTTTGAATAGCATAACATCCTTTTTAATGATTTTTTTATTTTTAAAGACAAAAGATGGTCAAATAGATGTTGGCTGTGATCCATGCTTTGCAGTCACTCCAAAAAACGTTGGTGCCCAGGAACTCTTCAAGTGATTACAGAAAATATCATGGTAATGTGGTATATCAATGAGAAGGCAAATACAAGTTCTTACTGCCTGTGCAGACTGGCAGTGATAGCTTGGGAGTTAGTACTTGTGCATTCTTCAACTCTCATAGGTTCATAGGTTCATACTAGGCTATCTGCCCGAGGGCATTTACAAGCCTAGCCCATAGTTTTGTGGCTTACGCCACCCCTTTAGTATGGGGGACTATACCCATTATTTTGCTGTGCCTCTGTCGAGCAGTGACACTGAGGTAATCCCTGGGGTATATCTGCGATCTCCCATCCATTGGTCAAGATTTCTCTTGAACAAGGCCAGCGAGGTGCTCTGCCTCACATATACCGGGATTTTATTCCACAGCATAGGGAGTCTTTGAGTGATGAATCTATCCCTCCAGCACGTCCTATTAATAGCCGTGTCGAGGTTTAAGTCTCCCGCCCTTGTGGCTCTGACGGATCTAGATTTTTTGAGGTGCAGCATATTCATTAAATCTGGGTTTGACATGGCCTTGTATGTTAGGCAAAGGTCACCTCTGAGCAAGCGGTAAGCGACTGAATAGAGCTGGAGTTCTTTCAGTTGGGCAGCATAGGACAGATGTTTGAGACCCTTTATCCTTTTGGTGAGGAACTTTTGTGGCCTCTCCAGCTGCTGCATTCCATCAGAGCAAAACTTAGTGGCTGACAATCTGAGCAGGACCAGGACTGACTCTCCCAAATGGAAACTGAATAAGGGGGTCTTCCAGGACATGATCCAGTTGTGGGGAACACCTCAAATAGATCTGTTTGATCTCCTTTCAAAACAGACAACTAAACAAGTTTTGTTCCAGGGATCCATGCAAGGAATACAGATGCATTTTGTTCCCCTGGAAGGGAATGTTCTTTTATGCATTTCCATCCCTTCATCTGATATCCATTTTAATTCTGAACGTTCAAAAAGATACCTCAAATATAATTGCAGTGGCCCCCTTTTGGGCCAGGTAATATTAGTTCTCTCTCTTCTTATTTTAATTGGCTAAGAGCAAACACCACAAGCTTCCTCACAGACTAGCTGTACTCATACAGGACAGGGGGAGTTTGATACCCCCAATATCAGTCACCTTTGACTGACTGCCTGGATGATTCAAGTCTAACACCTATTAGGCACTTATTTCATGAGGACGTACAGCAGGTAATAAAGGAGGCAAGAAAGCCTGCTACTAGAAAATCCTATGTTGGTAAGTGGAAGGGGTTTTCTAAGTGGTCCCATTCAATAACCAATGGCCCATCAGGGATTTGGTACTGCTAGTGCTCAAACATTTGTGGGAGTTGCTTTCCTCTGGTCTCACTTATTCCTCTATAAAGGCTCATTTTGTGGCCATTTCAGTACGTCTACCCATGGATCTTCCTCTTTCTCCTCTATTCATTGTGAAACAGATTCTGGAATGAGTTTGACACCTGAGACCTCCTCAGAAACAGGTTGCTCCTCCTTGGGGTCTCGACTACGTGCTAGAGAATGTAACAATGTCATCTTTTGAACCTGCCCCTCAAGATGATTTAAGGTTCTTGACTTTGAAAACTGTACTTATCGTTGCACTGACATCTACATGAAGAATATATGCATTGCAAGCTCTCATTATGGGTGAACCCTATCTGATTTTCCATAGGGATATGGTCTCTTTAATAATAAACCTCTCATTCATGCCCAAAGTGGTTTCAGAGTTTGAATCAAGCCATCAATCTCATAGTTTTCTACCTAGAATATAAATACCAGGTAGAACAGATACTGCATACTGTGAACAAGAACAGGCAGCTCAGGTACTGTCTTGACAGAACTAAGTCATTTAGAAAAACTGATTAACTATTTATTTCATATCAAGGGGCAAAAAGAGACACCCGGCATCTAAACAGAAAAATTTATGTGGTTATCCTCATCTATTATTTTCTGTTTTCACACCACGACAAATCCATTACAGGCAGTATCAAGGCACATTCCACAAGTCCCTTGTTTTCTTCTATAGAATATTGGAATGGAATGTACTCTAGAACATTCTAGAGGCAACTACATGGTCTTCTGTATGTACTTTACAGAGCATTACAAGCTGGATTTTTATTCTAAGTCCAGGTAAGACTTTGCTAGGAACATTCTCCTGGGGCTCCTGGATCCATGTCCTTCCTCCTCCGACAATGGATAGGCTTTGGTATTCAACCCATATAGCCTAAGAGCTACTGCTGCAGTGGGAATGATGGCCATAGTACATTTGTGTAAGTTGCACTTATCAGTAACAGTAGCTGTTCGAATGCCTCACTGCTGCAGTAGCCCCTCCTTGGTATTAGCCAATCAGCATTCAGGGTGAAGGAGGGTTTGTGTATGTGTGTGTGTGTGTGTGTGTGTGTGTGTGTGTGTGTGTGTGTGTGTGTGCGCGCGCGTGTGTGTGTGTGTGTGTGTGTGTGTGTGTGTGTGTGTGTAGGTGTGTGTATGGGGGGAGCCAGAGATTTTTGAAGCTGGCCACTTGTTAGCCTAAGAGCACTGCAACAGTGAGGAATTTGAATATCTACTGTTATTGGTAATTACAACTTATGTAACTTTTTCTGCCTGTTAGCATGGAAGACTATTGGTTAACATTCTGGAGCAATAAGAAACAGGATGTAGCAGTCGTTCATCTGTCTGGAGTACATCTGCACCTACATCATAGCTACAAGCCTCTGCACTCACTACTTTTGCTTTAGTGACACTATAATATGCTGGCACTGGAGCTGTTTTTGGCATTTCTTTTCACTTATTAATGTTTGGTCTTAAGCATGTCCCCATGACCAAGGTACATGCTTCAGTTAATGAATACAGTACAGTTGCGAGATCTGGCATGAAGCTGCCCAAGAAGTTAATCATGTCTAGGACTTGCCTTCATTCAGTCATACAAGATGGACTTTGTAACTTGGCTATTTGTCTGATCTAGCCTGCATCTAGTCTGATTCCTCTACCATTTATATTGTGAACAAAGTACTATAGCTCAGTCTTTCCAAATCAGCATTTGTCTTGGTTTAGCTTTAACTCAGATTTGTTGATAATTTAGAACATTGCCTCTAACCTCAAATCATATTTCTTTTTGTCTGGACCAAAAAAACAGATGTCATCCATCAACAAAAACCACCATCTAACTCAGTAAAAAGATCATTCATTTTATGCTGAAAGATTTCAGCTGCTGAGGTTATACCAAATGGCAGCCTTTCAAAACAGAATCTTAGCTTTTGGCTTTCTTTTTCTAGGGGTATTTGCCATAATCCAATGGAAGTTAGTGTAATATCTAGTACAGAAAGCACTTTATAATTGAATAGTTTAAGGACTATGCCTTCTAGCATAGGTAAAATTATTTTTTTGCACAATTGCATCATTAAGCTTTTTCTAAATAATACATGTTTGTTCACACCCATTTTTCTTTGTCTCTGGGATGACTGGTCATAACAGTCAGCTGCCTGGCATACACTTTCTATCATGGCATGGCTTTGCATTTGTTTAAGTTCTGCCTCTGCTTTGGGCAACATAGAAAAGGGGGCTCTTTTATATGCAATCAAGCCATATAGATTCATAGGTGAATACTAGGTTAATGATCCTGGGGGCATTTTTAAACCTAGCCATGCCTACTAAATGTATCTGACAAGTTTTGATACCCTAGAATTATTTTAAGTGGTAATTATAGGCTTGGGCATGGGTGGTCAAGCTGAATATTTTTTTTATATTCATCCATGAGGTGAAACTAGTATGCTGCTTTTATTCAGCGGAGTGAATTGAAGGAAATTGTTCTACATTGGATGTATTTATTTATTTATTTATTTATTTTTATTTATCATTTGTTGACCGGGAAAGTCCGACTAGGTTCCACAGAGCCTGTTTTCAGCGGAGGCCCGGGGAGAAATACTCCAGATGCATGTCTTTGGAATGTATTTTGTGACATAATACAAACATATAGACATTAATTTATTATTTTATGTCTGCATCGCTTTTCTCTATTACGTTCTTTTTGAGTGCCGATTTCGTGGTATGTAGATGTATCATTTTGCATCATAGCACCTGTTTTGGACCATGCACCATTGTTTGGGTATATATATATATATATATATATATATATATGTATATATATATATATATATATATATATATATATATATATATATATACACACACACACACACACACACACACACACACACACACACATATTGCCCCCAGGAATTTTTTTTTATCCACTAGATGGAGTAACAAGTTCATTTTAAGCAAATATTCAAGTTGGTAATTTTAACCTACTAAATGTGTTTCTAATAGTATTTTAACTTTAGAATTTATTCTTTGTAGAAAGTGTTTTAAGGATTTTTATTTAAAACATATTTTTATTCATACATATTTATTCATCAAACATTGTAACATTAAATGTGTTTTAATTGTGGCAACATGGAGAGATGCAACAAGAAAAGTTTTTGGTTTTAAACTAAATTAACCTTTTCATTAATTCATTAACTTAATCAATGCAATTAAGTGAATGGTATAAAAGCACTAGTAGTTTGAACAGCCCACATCTAAGGAAGTGATTTTTAAAACAAAAAAGTATGGTGGCGTGTTAATGTGCTGTGTTTCTGTGGAATAAAGTGAACTGAAATGTGTTGAGCTGTCCGTGGGTTTTTTCACAATTTTCTAAGCTTGCGCTGCTCAGGTCTTTATTGTTTTGCCTGAAAAGTTGCTTCATTTTGTCGATTACAAGTTTTATTTGGAAGCTGCTGTGAATTTTGTTTTACACACACACACACACACACACACACACACACACACACACACACACACACACACACACACACATTGCCTCCAGGAATTGTTTTTTTTTGTGTGTGTGTTTTGCAACTATAGGAATATTGCTGTTTTGAGTAGCAATCTTCCATGGTTTTAGATGTTTTGGGGGGGTTTATAATTGCATGTCAATCAAACGAGATGTGATTATTCATAGTGGACCCAACTCAGTCAGATTACCCTGCTTTTAAGATGACTGACAGTGAGTAGTTACTCTCTCCAAAGTGTCTTAGTAAACCATTATCATCTAGTTTGGTCACAGGAATGTGATTCTGATTGTTAACTTACTGATCTGGACAGAAACCTATTATTAGTTACATGAAGAGAGCTTGCAGTATGCCATAATTGACTAAAGCTATGAGTTGCAAATGAACATTTTGAAATTATTTGAGGTATGATTCCTGAACTCTCCATTTCAGATACAAATTAACAAGCTGGTGTCCTCAGACTACTCTCAAAAGGAATTGGTAATGGCTGTTGGATGTCATCTTGTCAGCAAAGCTAAAAAATATTTTTGTGATAGTAGTTAATTCATCATACCTTCCTAATCAGTTTTTATATAGGAAGAAAAAAAACTTTAATATGTAATTTTGCTGTCAGTGAAATTTAATTTCATATGCATTCATTTATCATATTCTTAAGTAGATAATGTTATAAGCAAAGTGTAGTTGCTACAATGTTTATATATGTGAATATGTACTATAGCCATTGACACATTATGATTATTGTATAGCATAGCACTGGGAGCCATTTCCAGAATGTTCCAGATGATTAAAGTATTACCATCATTTCTACTGAGCTGTCATTCCATACAGAATAAAAATTGCATATTTTATTACTAAAAATGCTGGTGTAACCAGAAATTTATGACTGTATCATTCTCCATTACTAGTTAACTGTACGAGCAAATTATAACTCAGTGTCAGAACCAAGATGCTTTTAACAAATGAAAAACAAAATGCAATATCAGTTAAAAAATGATACCATAGTATCCAAAGTGAATCTGCCAAGCTTGGAGTCAGTTATTTTACTGATAATAAGCTGTTTATATCATGTAACACAATCATTTTACCAAATTAAAGCCATTCAGCCCAAGAAAAACAAATGTTTATGAAAATGACAAAATTGAATTGACTGGAACACTTGACTTCTCAAAACTGTCTGGAGACAGAGGGCCACACAATTCAGAGTGGCGGCCGTACTAGATAAAGAATCAGAGAAAATCTAGGTAAGCACCTTGTTGTACTCAATGGACAAGGAGGTGGAAGGTATATGCAGTTTCTTTGTAGTCCTGCAAGTTTAAAGTGGTACATAACACAATCAATGAACATTTTGTGCCAACAGAAAATATAATACCTGAAAGGGTGTGTTTCCATAGCAGTGTACACCTCAAAGGTGAATGTGTTCAAGTTTTTGTTTGGTGATTGCATGAACTGGCTGAAACCTGTGGTTTTGGATGCACAAAAATGAACAGAGCAGACAGAGAATTGTTATATAGCTCGCTGATGTACAAACATCAGAAAAGTTACAGCATGAAGTCAATTTGACTTTAGAGAAGACAATAAAAATTTCCAGACAGGCAGAATTAATCAGAAAGCAGAATGTTAACTTAAACATGGCAAATGATCCATGTTGTGAGTTAATCTGCAGAGAAAATAGCTTTCTTAAAAAAAGAAAAGTAAATGCAAAAGAAGCAGAGAGAGATTAAGCTTGGAAAATACATGAGGTGTGACCATTATGCGTGTGCTGCATAAAGCAGAAAGTGTAACAAGTGTAAAAGACATTTTGTTTTTGTCTGTATAACAAAGCTGGTTAAAGATGTTGCTTCTGAAAATAAGACTGAAAATAATGTGCAGAAAGTTCTCTCCTTGGTTTCAGTCACTGCTGTGTCTGATATTAAAGCAAACTGCCAACCGAATGAAACTTCCTATGCATGGAACTCAGATGAGCTGTAAGCCTGATGCAGGGGATAATGCTACTGTGACACTCATACCTCTCAGCTGTACAGATTTTCGCAGAATGTCCAGGTGTTTGCCTCATATTTTTGGTCTGTTTTTCATAAAATTGTGGTTTTCTGGCAAATTACTGGCAAATCATTAAAGATTGACATTAGAAAATAATGATTTACTTTTGAGTTTCAGAATTCATACCCTTCAGAAATTTCATGCTAATGCAAAGCCTGTTATTTTATTAAGTTTGTAAGAGCAATATTTAAAAATCGTCCTTATTTTTCAACCTTTTTCCCACTTTTATTTATGGCTTAGGTTGAGAGGTATGGTGACACTATGTACTACCTATGGAACTTTCTTAAAGTATCTACAGTGAATGAAGCACAGACTGAACTTTCTAGTCCTACTAACAAACTGAAATCCATTTGTAGGTTTCTAGTCATATCTGAGTGGAAGGGACACAAATTTGAGTTTTCGGTTTATGTGCCTGCTGTTCCTTACATAAACACTCTGCTAAGCAGAATTGAGGCATGCAAAATGGGCTTAACTGACAGAAAAAAAGTCAGTTTAAGTGTTTGGTGAAGCTAGTCTGTTTAACTGCAAACCAGTAAAAATTAAACCAAAACCAAATGCTGTTCAATGCACTTTCTAAAGCCAAGAACACTGCATAGCTGGGACCCAATAATATCCCAGGATCCCTCCTAAATTGCATGAAACACAACCTAGCCGGGCAAGTAGGATCAATATTTAATGTAGCTCCAAGCAAATGGAGGACAGAAGCTGAAATCCCTTTGCACAGGTCTCACAACTGAGTTTTTGCATTATACATACATATTTATTTATTTATTACATATGTAACTGGGTAATCAAATTAGTCCAAAAGACTTTTTCAGCCATGTTCTAGGCCAGATAGTAAAGCAGTGTGACATAATAAATACTAAAAATTATTGCAGTAAAACATGGATAAAAATGCATAACTGATTATATGTACAGAGTAGCTAAGGTTAAAATATTCATATCAGACTAAATGTGTGGCAGTATCATAATAAAATACAGACTACAAAATGAGTTAGTCAATAACAGAGAATAATGCTGTATTCCATTAGTAAGTGGCAAAACACATTTAAACAGCTCATTCTGATAAATAAATAGGGCAACATAAAGTTGAACAATAAATTAAACAATGTTTAAAGATAATGCACAAATCATTATTTTGCAAATCATCCCCTTGCTGGCTTGTAATCAGTTATCAACAAATTAAGGCTTTCTCAGGTAATCAGTACTGTTAAAATGTGTCATATATACTGCAAATATTTAAACTACTCTCTCAGGCTTACCTCTCAACCATACAGATTTTCACAGAATGTCCAGATTTTTGCCTCATATTTTTGGTTCTTTTCTCATAAAATTGTGGTTTTCTGGCAAATCATTGAGGGTTGAAATCAGAATATAATGGCAGTCATTTGAGTTTCAGACTTCATACCCTTCAGAAAATTCATACTAATGCAAAACATGTTATTCTATCCACTTTCTAAGTTTGTAAGAGCAATATTTAAAAAAGGTGTACCTATTTTTGGGTCTTTGTCCCCCCCCTGTTTTGTCCAGATTTCTTGCATTAGTGATATTTGTCATTAATGTGAAATAATTCAGATGACTTTTACTTCTGTAGAGATTATGCGTATTGACTTAGCATATGTTATTAGGTGGTTAATATTTTTATGCTATCATAAATACTCTTCTATTTAGACTGTACTACACATGGCGGGATCTTATGGTGTGATGCTAGTAAAGTGCATGTAATGTATTTGTTCCAGGCAGTAAGGGGTGTACATAGTCAACAAAGGGACTTGCCTGCTGCTGGGTGTGAGAGGCCCTCTGTGGATGAAAGTGCCATATGTTCTTTTCAACTGCTCATTTTAAACGGTCTTTAATCGGGCTTTGTAAGGCTAATGTGCAAGTATGTGTGTGCTAAGTTGGAATACTTTGGTTTCTGTGCATCTGTGCAAAACAAATTTGAAATATAACTTTGATTATTATTATTGCTCTTATTCTGACACAGGCATCTGAGAAGGATGCAGACAACAATGTAACTGTAATTGCTGGGTTTAGTGGATGCCTGTGGATAAAAATGACCGACCTTGCTGATTTGATAAAGTGAATGCCTGCCTTTGCAGGCCTAGTGTGCATTTGTGTTGAACAAATTGGAATACTTTACTGTGGCCATTTGTATCATAATCAGATATGTTGTATTTGCAGTCGGTAAAGTGGCTATAATTATTAAGTACAGATATTGGTGTATTATAGTGACAACAGTTTGTGTGCCCTTTTATGGTTGAAATGTTCTGACATGGGTACTTTTATCATTATTGGTTCATACATTTTGTTGCACTGCTTATTGGGAAAAATGTTAAATTACAAACCTAGAATGCACACTAACAAATATTTCTTTATTAAACAAGAAATATAAGTTAACACAACCAGGATGATGAATCAAAGAACACATGCATCTTTGCATGGTCCTAAAATGTTTGTGTGGGGGCCTATGGTTTAAAAGCAGTCCAGGGCCCAAGGTACTTAGTCTGCCACTGGCCAGATGCACTTTCAATAAAGGGGAATTCCAGTGCATTTTTAATGGGTATGGGAGTGGCATAATAGTCAAGGTCTTCACCTCCTAAACTCAATGTACATGGCTTGATTCTGACCTCAAGTTATTGTGTTAGGCTTGTAATAGTATTCAGGCTTGTTGCCTAATATTTACTTAATTTGAGTTTCAGTGTATTTTCAATGAAAGTGAATTTCAAGGAACATTTACTATTGCTCACGTAATTCAGTTTTTCAGTGTGAGACTCTTTTGTTTATTAAATAGCCCACTCAGTCAAAGTAGGGGAAGCCACCTCTAGTAGTAGACCCATAATGAGCGGCGTACCACAAGGATCAGTCTTGGAACCTCTACTGTTTGGGATATACTTTTCTGAGATGCATGCCAAAACCAGTGGTCTGTGGCTGACCAAGTTTGCAGATGCCTGCAAGCTGGGCACTGTCTTAAATTTGAAAAATAACATTAAAATAATGAACAAACCACTACTGAAGGAAGAAAACAAACAAACTTTAATGAGAAGTTAGCGCTTTCATGATGCAAACTGATTGTTTCTTCAGACACGTCTGAAGAAGCGATCAGTTTGGATCGTGAAAGCGCTAACATCTCATTACATTTTGTTTGTTTTCTTCCTCAGTCATGGTTTGCTCATTATTTTGTTGTTATTTTTTGCTTTGAGGTGAATACTGAGTGTTTTACCAAGTATCTGTGCCTTTTTCATTACGTTGTCTTAAATTCCACTAGTGACATGAGGGCCATACCCAAACTAGTGACTAGTGCCAAAAGCATGGCCTGAAAGTGAATGCCAAGAAATGCTTCATTATCCTCTTTGGGAAAAATGTTATCCCCACTAATTATCACATTAATAACAATGTACTAAGCATGCAATTGGTTGTGAGGGACTTGGGCACCCAGGTTGATAGCAACCTGGCTTTTGACCACCACATTGCCTCTGTTGTAAGGAGGGCTTTCTACATGGCCCAACTCATAAATAAGGGTATTTCATCCAGGAACAAGGAGGTCATAACATTCCTGTACTCCTCCCTTATCAGATCCATTATTGAGTACAATGCCTCCTTCAACATATACCTTGCCAAGCACATGCAGCAGTTGGAAAGACCCCAGAAGTTCCTGACCAGGAAAATCCAGGGTCTCAAGCACCTATTCTGTACAGATAGGGTAAAAGCCCTGTCCCTCTACTCAGTCTCATACAGACTGCTCAGAGGTGACATGTGTCTGGCATACAAGGCCATTTCAGACCCAGCTGTGATGACCCTGCCCTGGATCAGCAATCAAGAAGCCTCAATCCTCACCACTAACACCAGGGAGGTTGTCTCATAGAAGAGAAAAGGATAACTAATACACACAGTAAAGTACAATTTCCCTTACACGCACACAGAGATCACAGTCAAGTCTGGGGTTGGTTGCTCCTTTGCTCACCAGGTCCCCAATAAGACTCCCTGCTGGCACAGTTATAGGGTCCAGATCTCAGCCTAACTGGGCAAGCTAAAACCTCCAGTACCCTCTCTGTCCAACCAGTACTTCGTGTCCCTGCCAAGTAGCTGACACAATACAGACACACACTTTGAGATAAGCATTTATACAATTTCACAGACACTCCTGGGAAAGGCTGACACAGATTTTCCAACTGTGCCCCTTTACCCAGACTATACGGTAGTAATTACTGCCACCACCCAGTTAATAATATCAGCTACTAAAAGGCCCTTAAAAGGGTGTCCAATTATTACTGTGCAATATTAATATCCATTGGTAGTATGACTAACATTCAAGGCTTACTTTAGAGTGGCCTATTACAATAACCTCTATAAATATGCTATTTACTCTAGAGCTTATCTCTACACAAATCAGCCACAGGTGGAAGGTTTTAAAAATATTTAATAATAAATAATTAAAACACAAGACAAAACTACTACACCACAGAGATATCTAAGAGTTCAGAGATCACACAGAAACTTAAAATAATAAAGCAGGACAGGTCTGATTTAAAAGAAAATACCTAATTAATCTTTACTAGCTTTAACTACTCCTGCAAGAAACCACAATGCTAAAACTTACATGTGAGCTTAAGGCAGAGTGCTGGTAAGTTGGATATCCAAGAGCAAAATGCTTTTTAGTCTCTTGTAAGAAATAGTATTTAAACATTACTAACAAACATGTCTCTAAGGCCCTCCCAAAATTACATCATTTTTGACACTTAGGTTTTTCCCAGTATTCATATTGCATCATCTTAACACCTGGTCTGACTTCTCAGGCCACAAACTGCATTATTTAGCAATCTAACACCTCCTCAGAAACTTACAACAATACAAGGCATTTCACATATACATTCTAGCATAAACCAGAGCAATAAAACACATTCCGCATCTAAATTCTGGTCATAAACTTTAGCCTTAAAACAATGGACATGAAACCTTCATCCAGCCACACTGGAACCAACTTGTAAAAAATTAATAAGATATTTTCAACTTAAAAAGACACATTTTAAATACTTGGCTTGGTTTTCCTTACAACCGATGGCAATGTTGCAACAATCTTGTAGTTCACATTTTACAGTGTTTTCTTACATTTAAAAACATGAGCCTGTATTTTACATTTATTTATACAGTTGATAGAATTATGTATCAAATTCTATTTGACTAGGCTGGCAGCCTTCGCCCATCTCTCCTCAATCGTCACCCCCCCCCCGGGGGACTCAAGCAAGTTTTTCAAGTGCCCCTTGAGAAATATCGCTTGAGAGTGTCAGGTCTATCTGGGTGTACCTCACCCTTTTCCCTGTCTTGAGAGCCCATCTGCATTGGCATTGCTACTCCCACTGCGATGCTGCACTGACATATCATATGCTTGCAACCCCAGACTCCATCTTAGCAACTTGGCATTTTGCTGACTGGCTCTGTTTAACCATGTTAGCAGGTTGTGATCTGTCATCACAGTGAATTTTCTTCCATACAGATAAGGCTGAAGTTTTTGCAGTGCCCACAATATGGCTAGACATTCCTTTTCTACCACTGCATATCATTCCTCCCTGGGTTGGAGCCTACAACTGAGATAGACCATTGGGTGCTTTTCTCCCTCTGAAGAAATCTGGCTAAGTACAGCCCCCACCCCATAGTTTGAAGCATCCACCTGCACAACAATGTTTTTGCTATAGTCTGGACTGGCTAATGCAGGGGGTCCTCCCAAAGCTTCCTTAAGCTTCTGAAATGCCTGCTCACATGCTGGGGTCCACACTACTTTATCTGGCCTACTCTTCCTTGTCAGGTCTGTGAGGGGAGCAGCTATGGTACTATAATTGGGAACAAACTTTCTGTAGTGCCCTGCTGTCCCCAAGAATGCCCTCACCTGCTTTTTGGTAACAGGTGCAGGCCATGCCTGAAGAGCTTCCACTTTGGCAGGTTCTGGCTTTATCTTACCACTCCCCACTCTATGTCCTAGGTAGGAGACCTCTGCCATACCCACCTGATATTTGCTCGGCTTAATGGTCAACCCTGCCCTCTGTAGTCTGCCCAGCACCTCCCTGACATGCTGAATGTGCTCTTGCCATGAATGGATGTAGATGGTAATATCATCTAGGTAAGCAAGAGCAAACCCTCCTTCTCCTGCTAGGATATTATCCACCAGCCTCTGGAAAGTCACTGGGGCATTCTTCATCCCAAAGGGCATCTTTGTGAACTCATACAAACCAAAAGGAGTCACAAAGGCTGACTTCTCTCTAGCACTGGGAGTCAAGGGCACCTGCTAGTAACCCTTGGTAAGATCAATGGTTGTAAGATACTTAGCCCCACCCAGCTGCTCTGGGGCCTCATCTGTCCTAGGCATGGGGTAAGCATCTGACTCTGTGTGACTATGTAATTTCCTGTAATCCACACAGAACCTGGTGCTGCCATCCTTCTTTGGCACCAGCACTACTGGTGAGGCCCAGGGACTGTTGGACTCTTGAATCACCCCTAGTTCCAACATCTCCTGTACCTCTTCCCTCAGAGTCTGTTTGACTGTCTCAAGCACCCTATAAGGGGCCTGCCTGATAGGCCTTTGGGGTCCTGTATCCACCTGGTGCTGCACCAGGTGGGTTCTCCCTGGTTTCCCGGTGAACATGCCCCCAAACTCCTGCAACACTGCTTGGATTTCTTGAACCTGGGTAGGAGATAACTGCTGGGACATTGCTACCCCTTCCACCGAGGTGTCAGCCTGAGCCTCACTGAGGAGATTAGTCCCCAGATCTCCCTCAGACTACTCCAGCAATCCACTGCAAATGCTCAGCACAAGGGCCTCCCTATCAAGGTAAGGTTTCATCATGCTAACATGGTACAATTTGTGCCCCTTCCGATTCGTGCCCCTTCCATCTGCCTAGCACTTCCACCATGTAGTTAACATCACTTACTTTTCTTACCACCTTGCAGGGGCCCTCCCAAGCTGCTTGCAACTTGTTGTGTCTGACAGGAATGAGAACCATCACCTGCTGCCCTACAGCATACTCTCTAGCTCGACCATTCCTGTCATACCCCACTTTTTTCTGTTGTTGGGCTTCTGCCGGGTTCTCCTGGGCCAGGCCCATGAGTTCCCTGAGCCTTATCCTGAGGTTCAGGACATATGCCACAACAGACTCCTTGTGAGACTCACACTCACCTTCCCATTCATCTTGAATTAAATCTTGAGGTCCCCTCATCCTATGCCCATACAGCAACTCAAAGGGTGAAATACCTGTGCATTCCTGGGGAACCTCTCTGTAAGCAAACAACAGATGGGGCAAATATTTGTCCCATTCCCTCTTAAACTGATCTGCAAATGCCTGTAGCATGGACTTGATTGTAGAGTTTAACCTCTCAACAAGACCATTAGTCTGGGGATGGTAGGGGGTGGTCTTCATGTGCTTCACCCCACAGGACTTCCACAAACAAACCAGCAGGTCTGACATAAAATTGGCACCTCTGTCAGACAGTATTTCCTTTGGGAAACCTACCCTGATAAAAATCTCTAGCAAAGCATTTGCCACCTTCTTGACCTCAGTGGAGGACAAAGCCACTGCCTCAGGGTATCGTGTAGCATAATCTACAATCACTAGGATATACTTTTTCTCTGTGGAACTTGGGGTACTAAGAGGGCCCACAATATCCATAGCTACCCTCTGAAATAGCTCCCCAATCACGGGCAAAGGCATCAAAGGAGCTCTCATCTTTTCTCCTGCCTTGCCTACCTTTTGGCACTGCTCACAGGTCCTGCAGTATCCTGTTACATCTCTGGACATTCCAGGCCAATAGAAGTTTTGCATAATATGCCTCTTTGTACGTTTTATGCCCATGTGACCTGCAAAGGGAATATCATGGGCTATGGCTAGAAGTGCCAGATGGTAAGTTCTAGGCATTACCAACTGCTGTACTCTCTCACTTTGTAGCCCACCCTCAGGGGTCTACTCTCTGTACAGTAACCCTTTGTTCCAGTATACAGATTCCCCCTTCCCTTGAGAATCAGGTGCCTCCCTAGCTACCTGCCTCAGGCCTTGCAATGTAGCATCTGAGAGCTGAGCCTGTTTCAAGTCTCTCCTTGTAACCCTTCCCAGCTCCCCTTCCACAGGATGTCTGGCATCCTCTAACAGTGGTGCCTCACTGTCAGCCTGGGTACTACTACTCACCTCTACCTTTGCAGTTACCCTGTCCAAGGGAACATCAGTACCCACAAGCAGCTGTGGCTCACATTCAGTCTCACTGCTACAGCATAGCTCACACCCTGAAGTAACCACCTCAGCAGTCCTGGCTGCAAGTATGCAGTCTGTCTAGGTCTCTCCCAGGCTACCAGACCCACATGCTTGTTTCCAAGCCTCACTGCATGTAACTGCATAAGTACATAGTACTGCCTCATCCAAATCCTTCCCTGTCAGGACATCTGCAGGATGGTAGTTCCATACCCATGTTGTCTCAAGACAACCTACTATTGGCATTTTGTCTTTACCACTTACTGGCTCTCTCACCTTTGGTCCCCCACCTGGTCTCTGTGGACACCTGTATGCCACATGGTCCCACTGGCTGCATTTAAACATTTCACCCTAGGCCCTGGATGTGTATCTGTACTAGTGGCTTCCCCTGCTACTGGTGGATTCTGTTGGGGCAGTCTGTGCTGCCCACCATAGGTTCCTTTAGACCCATGAGCAGTACTGGGGGTCCCTTTCCTGTGCAGGGCTGCCCTGCTTGCTAGGTATAGGTCTCCCTTCTTCCCCAACTCCTCTGAAGTAGCACACTGTTTATCAGCTAACCAGATCCTCATGTCCTCTGGCAATGTGCTAAGGGCTTGTTCCCTTACCAAAAGGTCTGCCGGCCCTTCAAAAGTGGTGACCTGACATCCACTCACCCAGCTATGAAAATAAGTGCACAGTTCAACAACATATTCACATGCATTTTCATCTGCCTTGCGTCTATGCTCACAAAACCTTTTCCTATACATTTCAGGTGTTAGCTTAAAACATTCTAATAAATGTCTTTGTACAGCAGTATAATCAAAACAGTCAGTGTCATGAATTTTTGCTAAAGAAGTTACAGCTTTACCATGGAGTAAGGGGGTCAGGAACCGTACCCAGAGCCTTTGGCCAACTTCATACTGTTTACATACCTGCTCAAACATATGAATGAAGCTATCAAAATTATCCCCCTCTTTAAACTGTGGAAGAAATTTACTGACCTTTTGTGCTTCTGGGGTCCAGTAACTCCCTTCCCCATTACCTCCATGACTCTGGCAAAGAGTCAGCATTTCCCTCTCATGCCTCCTCTGCCATTCATTTTCCTCAGCTTGTAGACTCCTCATCTTCTCGGCTGCTTTTAGTTCCATACGCCTGGCCTCCAACTCAAGTCTCTTTAGCTCCAGCTGGATGTTTAAGTCCACTGCAGAAAGGTTGAGCTGTCCATTCTCTGAGGATATTGTATCTCCACTGTCAGTCTGATTGTCCTCCAAGCTGCTATTTTCTGATGCAGCTGTAACCAAGGCTGCAATCAGGTCTGCTTTAGTCAGGTTTCCATGCACCAGTCCCCTAGCCTGGCACATCTCCGCCAGCTGGCTCCTTGTCAGCTTTCCATACTCTTCTGCTGACATGCTGCCTGCTCACCATGACTAACACTAAGCTAACAAAAGGAATAAAATAATTATGATCTGAACCCTGAGTATACACTATGTGGCTGTTTTAGAGTACAAAACACTTTTAGAGATCACTGTACATAAGCTACAGGAATTCGCTCTGCCCACACCACTACAAGCCAATTAGTAGATCCAGTAGATCCCACCACTGCCAAACACTTGTGATGACCGTGCTCTGGCCCAGCAATCAAGGAGCCTCAATCCTCACCACTAACACCAGGGAGGTCGTCTCATAGAAGAGAAAAGGATAACTAATACACACAGTAAATTACAATTTCCCTTAAGTGCACACAGAGATCACAGTCAATCTGGGGCTGGTTGCTCCTTTGCTCACCAGGTCCCCAATAAGATTCCCCACTGGCACAGCTATAGGGTCCAGATTTCAGCCTAACTGTGAAAGCTAAAACCTCCAGTACCCTATCTGTCCAACCAGTGGTTTATGCCCCTGCCAAGTAGCTGGCACAACTCACACACACTTTGAGATAAGTATTTATACAACTTCACAGACACTCCCGGGAAAGGCTGACACAGATTCTCCAACTGTGCCCCTTTACCCAGACTATATGGTAGTAATTACTGCCACCACCCAGTTAATAATATCAGCTACTGAAAGGCCCTTAAAAGGGTGTCCAATTATTACTGTGCAATATTAATATGCAATGGTAGTATGACTAACAGTCAAGGCTTACTTTAGAGTGGCCTATTACAATAACCTCGATAAATATGCAATGTACTCTAGAGCTTATCTCTACACAAATCAACCACAGGTGGAAGGTTTTAAAAATATTTAATAATAAATAATTAAAATAAAAGACAAAACTACTATACCACAGAGATATCTAAGAGTTCAGAGATCACACAGAAACTTAAAATAATAAAGTAGGACAGGTCTGATTTCAAAGAAAAATACCTAATTAATCTTTACTAGCTTTAATTATACCTATAAGAAACCACAGTACTAAAACTTATATGTGAGCTTAAGGCAGAGTGCTGGTAAGTTGGATATCCAAGAGCAAAATGCTTTTTAGTCTCTTGTGAGAAATAGTATTTAAACATTACTAACAAACATGTCTCTAAGGCCCTTCCAAAATTACATCATTTTTGACACTTAAGTTTTTCCCAGTATTCATATTGCATCATCTTAACACCTGGTCTGAGTTCTCAGGCCACAAACTGCATTATTTAGCAATCTAACACCTCCTCAGAAAGCATTTCACATATACATTCTAGCAGAAACCAGAGCAATAAAACACATTCCACATCTACATTCTGGTCATAAACTTTAGCCTTAAAACAATGGACATGAAACCTTCATCCAGCCGCACTGGAACCGACTTGTAAAAGATCAATAAGATTTTTTAACTTAAAAAGACACATTGGAAATACTTGGCTTGGTTTTCTTTATAGCAGATGGCAATTTTGCAACAATCTTGAATTTCACATTTTACAGTGTTTTCTTACATTTAAAAACACAAGCCTGTATTTTACATTTATTTATACAGTTGATAGAATTATGTATCAAATTCTATTTGACTAGGCTGGCAGCCTTCGCCCATCTCTCCTCAATCGTCACACCAGCCTTGATGGAGTTGCTGCATCTCCATAAGACAAACTTTACTCACGCAACCTGCACACAAGGCCTTAACCTGGTCTATGGCATTAATAAAACTTGTTGGTGGGATAAATTTGTGTCCCAAAGACACTCCCTGTCTGTGGAATAGACTCCCTCTCCACGTCAAGCAGAGTACCTCTTTAGCCCTCTTTAAGAGGAACCTGAACGACTGGATGGGAAACAGAAAATATACCCCTGGGATCCCACCTGTGTCCCTGCTGGACAGGGGAAACAGGTGCTGACTTTGAGGGAACATGGGCAAAATTCTTGGCTTGGCTTATAAGGGCCACCGGGCCAATAGCCTAGTATCATCCTATGAACCTATGAACCTATAGCAGGTTGAGAGGTATGCTCTCAGGTAAACAATGCTGTTAAAACTTGTCAAAAATATTGTAAATATTTAAAAAAAATAATAATGTACCTTTTTTTGCACACTACCTATCTCATCCTGAAAGTGTAGTTGTGTGAGTACTGCATGCGGATGTAGCATGATTGTAATGCTGATGCTTCCACCCCAAGGAGTCTGCTACTGCAGGCATGCAGTTTGCTAATTTTCTTTCTTTTGTGCTTAAAATACTTATTTGATTTGTTAAAAAATTTGGATTATGTAGTAATTAAGATAGTGAGACAACATTAGCATGTCTGCCTGAGCTGGTGGTAGTTCAAATAGATATAAGAAATCCCACATCACTTATTAAAAAGATCATCACTGCAAAGAAGCTACTAGCTTAGTAGGAATAACCTGGTCAACAAAGTATAAATAAACAAATACATGAATGTGTCCTGGTCACAAACCTGTACAAATACTGAAATATTTAGCTAATATGATAACAGTTTTTGAGGGGTTGAAGAGTCCATATCATTGTGACTGTGTTTTTGGGACACACATAAGATTATCTGCTTTTCATGCAACAGAAGAGTTAATAAAGATGGTGTGATTGCCCACACATATGCTTGCATGTTCTGTTTACATTTTTCTGCCGTACCCACCAGCTGTCACTGCTACAACCCTCCTTACTTTGCACAGAGGAAAACACCTTCAGCACCTTCATTTAGATCATTCCCTGGTGACATATACCCAATCTCACTATAAACAATGGTCAAGACACAAAACAATGCATGGTCAAAAACAGGTATGTTAAATGTAGTATTCTTATTTTATTGATAATACATTAACACTAACTACTTATTAAATTGACATGACAAAATCTCCCACTTTAGAGAAACCTGAATCGTAAATAGGATCAGTCACCATCATGAACCTACATGATCTTTAAAAAGTTCCCGGCCAGTTGTGTGTGTGTGTGTGTGTGTGTGTGTGTGTGTGTGTGTGTGTGTGTGTATCTGCATGCATGAGAGAGATAGCAGAGAGGGAAATGTGTGTGTGTGTTTGTGTGTGGGTGTGTGTGAGTGTGTGAGTGTGTGTGTGTGTGTGTGTGTGTGTGTGTGTGTGTGTGTGTGTGTGCTCGCGCATGTGTGTGTGTGTGTGTGTGTGTGTGTGTGTGTGTGTGTGTGTGTGTGTGTGTGTGTGAGTGTGTGGGGGAAATGATGTAGGAGATGGTGTGTGTGTGTGTGTGTGTGTGTGTGAGTGTGCGTGTGTCTTTGTGTCTGTGTGTGTATGTATGTGCCCACTCTGTTCTTCTGTGGTTCTGTCACATCTTTGTGGGCATGTCTCTCATCAAGGAGAAGCTCAATGTTTTTTCCTCTATCTTGTGACACTGTGGCAGAACCACAGAGGGACAGCACCACAAAGCCAATTTCAATACAATGAATTATAATAATAAAAAGCATCATAAAAGTATCTTTTTTTAAATTCTACTGCTTTGATCATCACTGATATTTGCACAATTTGGAGTCCTATGCTGCTGTGTGGGAATACTTCATTTTCCAGTTGCACATGAATATGAGTTTAATTGCATATACAGTTAACACAAACCATATATTTAATTGATAATTATCCAGTCAACTGCATTTCTGAAAATGTAACTGTAGAATAAACGATGATACAATTATAGTTCACTCCATTGTTGTTGACCACAACTTCTTGACTACAACACACAAATAATGGAAAAAAATAAATGAAAAGAAAGAAGCTTTGCAAGGGTCAAGCTCTGCCCCCTTTTATCATCCCAAACCCTAGCTACTGTATTTATACTAACTGCAGGTCCTATGAAATTTGGGGGTAAAGTGAAATGTTTTTACCTCCTAGTTAAGCAATATTAGAACTGCCATACAAACATCAGTAAATGAAAAAGTGATTAACTAGTTTTAACCTTTGACACATGAGATAGTCTTCCATTGTTAACAGACACCTCCTATAGGACTTATAATTCCCTAAGAAATTGCTTGGATGGGGTATCATCTATTAGTTTCCAGATGTTTTATTTTTTTTCAAAATCAGGTACACACATACAAAAGACAATAAGGACCTTATCTCTTCCACATCTCAACATTTTTTTTTCAAAGTAACTGGGCAAATCCAGTGTACTAGGTGGTTTTAGGAATGTGCCACAGATATCCTGAATCCAGCATTTTCTAATTTCCCCTTAACATAGTTTTTTAAGCTTTGTTCACATTTTGTTTTGGGTCTGTTTTTCAATGAATTCCTTATATCTGATAGTGGATTTTATCTACTATTTTGTCATCTTTTAGCTAGCTAAAAAAAAAGTCCAGTTTGCTTTCAAGCATATTATCTAATACTAGCATCCCTTAAAGCATTTTGTGGTTGTTGTGAACCTGTTTTGCTGGAGGGTTATAAATACTTGATGGTATTGATAGTGTGGTAATCTGTGCTAGGGTGACTGATGAACCTTTTGAACAAGCTCCAGCTTTGATTCTATTTATTCAGCTTCTGAGTCCATATCCTTTTACCTTAAGGGGAAAACTGAATTTTCCAGGTTAACTATACTGATGTTAAAATTGATATAACTTTTCTGTAGACATGATATTTATTTTATTTTACATTTGTTGACCGGGAAAGTCTGACTAGGCTCCACAGATCCTGTTTTCAGCGGAGGCCCGGGGAGAAATGCTCCAGAAGCATGTCTTTAGAATGTGGGAGGAAACTGGAGTACCCGGAGGAAACCCACGCAAATGCAGGGAGAACATGCAAACTCCGCACAGAAGGCACCTCAGCCGCGAATCGAACCAGAGAACCTCTTGCTGTGAGGCGACAGCGTTAACCGCTGCACCACTGCACCGCCACTTACTGATATGTAAGAGAAATCAGTGGAACATCCAAGAGTATAGAGAACTTGTATCACAAAGAATAATAAATGCTTGATCTGGAGGGGAACAGATGAACTTGAACGCAGCTTTTTATTCAAAGCTAACAAAAATTAAAAAAAAAAATCCAGATATGCATAGACAAACATTGGGACTTTTTTTGTCCTCTTCCTGTCTGGATATCTGGAATAAGTTTAGTTCAGTTGATTCATTTTGCATTAGGTTCTCAAGCTACACAACATTTTTTATGCTTAATCTAGTTCAGGATTTTGGAAAACCAGACAGTATCCTGACTCTTAGTGCTGTAAGGTATAGAAAATAATCCTGGACACAATACCAACCTCACTGCTAGATGCACAGAAATTTCACACACACACACACACACACACACACACACACACACACACACACACACACACACACACATCATGCGGGTGCACCTACACACAGACACACACACACACACACACACACACACGCACGCACGCACGCGCGCACACACACACACACACACACACACACACACACACACACACACACACACACACACACACACACACACCATCTGGAAGAATGCTAGTTCACCTGCACTGAGTATGAATATTTGGGTTGTGGAAGGAAACCATTGCACAAAGTGAAAATCCACCACTTGGAGGAAAAGCAGGCTCTGCAGACAAGCACAGCCAGCCCTAGCAACTTTGAGGCCCAATCTGGGGCATGCTTAGAGGGCTTCAAGCCACAATTCACTTATTGACAAGCCACTTCCTCTCCATTTTAAATGATTAGCCTGAAAGCCACAAATTTTATGAGGAACAGATCAAAAATGTGAGTTAAAAAATCTGGATATTTACAAAATTTTAGACAGCAGAGAGGTACAGTATTTTTATTTGTTTATGAAGGCTGATGTTGCATACCATTCTTAGCTCAACATTTCTGAACAGAGGCAGAAATAATAGAGCAGCCAATGTTCAAAATCAGGGACAATTTTTAAATATTACTCTAATTCACTTAATAAAAGTTAAACGAATAACAGGTTCTGCATCAAAATGCATTTTCTGAGCAATATGAAACTAAAATCTAGCATTATTGCCTGACTGTAATTCACTTTAACTGACTAATAAAATAAAAAGTTTTATGAAAGACAGGGCAAACATATGAGGGAACGTCAATCAAATATGTTCTGCAAAAAGAAAGGATACTGTGTCGTAGTTTACTTGCTGCAAGCTGCTTATTACATATGTGTCAAGCAGCTTTCTATGACAGAGTAGAAAAACATTTTTTTTTGTTTTCCTTTGAGCTTGAAGCTGAAGACTTTCTTTTCATTGCTTCTGACACTGTCAGGGATTGCAATCAGCAGGTGTGGATGGTGTGGAAGTGTAGTACCAGTATTTGTTGATGAAATGCTGTTATTGCAGTCATGGTTACAGCTGAAGCACTGAAGTACTAAGTGTGCAGTAGTTTAACTGTAGTAACATGCTTACATTTGTGGGAAGCAGCTTGCTACAATTTCAAGTATGAGAGACCTTATTTTTTTTTGGACTTTAAAGTCAGGATCTTTTTCTTTTAACTAGGGTTCTGTATTGTGACAGATGCAGGGTCCCCCTTAGGTGTGGGAGCCTATTATGCCACACTGCCTCAAACAGCATAAGGCTAACCTTGCAGGAAAGACACCCCAAATGAGAACCAAACTGAAGAAAATAACCACGTGAGGCAGTTGCACTAACTTCCATTCCACAATACTGTCCTGCATCTATTTATTTATTAATTAATTATCATATGTTAACTGACAAGTGAATACCTCTTTGACTATTTTTAGGCATGATCTAGGCCGCAATGGCAATTAATGTGCTAATATTACTGTGTATAAATAATGTTATCGATTGTTTTAATAATAATTTTTGATGTTGTTGCCATTCAGTGTAATTTTTAGTAGTATGTGTCTTTTTCATTATTTTACTTTGTAAATATCTTTGCTATGTAACCTAAGTCATAACTAAAAAGGATGTTTACCTATCTGATTAAGAGACAAGCAAACAAACCTTTTCTGCACACTAGGTGGTCCAGGTTCATCTTGTGACATAAACACTGGAGGGAATGGGTGGGGGAATGGGTGTGAGCAGCTGATGCTGACTCGTCCATTTTTCTGGGGGGGAGGCTGCTTCAGCTCACTGCAATAGCAGCATCAAGAGCTGGGCTAGCTCCATGCTGCAAGAAGTGAGTGGAGGTTGGGCAAGTGTGGATGCTTGGTCTGGAGGTTGAGCATGTGTGGATGCTTGGTCTAGAGGTTGAGCAAGTTTGGATGTTTGGTCTGGAGGTTGAGCATATATGGATGCTTGGTCTGGAAGTTGAGCATGTGCGGATGCTTGGTCTGGAGGTTGAACATGTGCGGATGCTTGGTCTGGAGGTTGAGCATGTGTGGATGCTTGGTCTGGAGGTTGAGCATGTGCGGATGCTTGGTCTAAAGGTTGAGCATGTGTGGTTGCTTGGTCTGGAGATTGAGCATGTGCGGATGCTTGATCTGGAGGTTGAGCATGTGCAGAAGCACTCATTCAACACCAGGGGGCAGCAGTTGCAGAGCTCACAAGGTTGTCATAGGGTATGAGGGGATTAAGACACATTTCCCAGAAGTAGTATAACAATTTTATTTATTTGTTTACCGGGATGGTCAAACTGGGCCAGAAGTGCCCATTTTCAGTGGAGTCCCGGAGAGACATGTTCCACATATAAGACATTTCACATACAAGACAGAATTTACATTAATAAAGACATTTAGTACATATTATTGGCAGCTTATACAACTGGTGAAAAAAGCAGTGCATAAGTAATCATTTTCAAATCAAAGATATTATAGAAGCAATACAGAGTATATACATGAGAACATTCTATATGAGACAATGGTCCTGGTCATGGATCTGTTTGAATATGGGGAACCCAGTAAATGGGGAAAGGAATAGCTAATGGTCAACTCCTGGGAGGGGGAGAAAAAAACGCAAATACAGACAAAAAACAATCAGTAAATAAGTAAATAAATAAGGTAAATGGTAAACACTGGAAATGTAGAGATAATGCCTCCTATCACAGTCAACAGCGTATTGTTTATGTGTGTGTGTGTGTGTGTGTGTGTGTGTGTGTGTGTGTGTGTGTGTGTGTGTGTGCACATGTGTGTATGTGTATGTGTTTCTACCACTTGGCTACACAGCTGCTGCAGAGGACTGAACCAATAATGATCTTAAAAAGTTATAATATTGTCTATGTTTCTTGAATGAGCAAGCCACGTAGTCTTTAGTTCTGCATAGTTTGTCTAGTTGTTTGTTTGTCATTGTCAGTAGAGAATAACTGCTCTCATCAAATTTCAGGTCATGACCAAGTACCAAGCTGAGGTGTTTCATGAAGCAGACATCATCTAATAATATACAATCACTAGGCATTTAAAAGGTAACCCCTTTAGCAATCCATGTTTTAAGTTTGCTAAACTTCTTTTCTAGAGAGATCTGAACTGCTGCAACTGAGTCTCCAGGAAATAATGTAGTGGAATCATCAGCATACTAAGACATGGAAAAAATGTCCAGTTTGTAATGTTTGAAAAAGGTATATTCAGATGACTGTGCGGCTACTTCTAAGATAACCTGGGTAGTGACTCTCATGGAGAAGGCTACAGTGGTAGCTCTGCTTCTTGTCTTATGTACTGTAACAGATCCCTCTATTTTCTTACCTCTAAAGGCATAACAAAACATGATACAGTGGACTATCTATTTGGAAATAGTCAGTTTGGACATGGCCCAAAGATCCTACTCTGTCACAAAGGACACAAACAGCTGATAGGAGCTCAAGTATCCCTGATTCTGTGTAAATAGTAACTCAGTTGTGTGTATCTAGAGAATGCAATACCCCCCCCATTTTGTGGTTTGAGAAAGAAGATAGGTACTTGAATGGTCTGACTAAAGATAAGTTTTGTCATTACTTTTGGCATAAATGAAGGTTCAGTCTAAAGCTGACCTTATCCTTGTGGAAGACTGCAATTGTTTTTTGCACATCAGGATTGTTGTATAGGTAATGTCTGTTATCAATGCTGTTTTCAAGTTAGAGATTTGAGAAAAAAATGGTAATGTAAGCTCAAACAGTGAGTGGATCAGTTTTTCTAGTACATAATTTAAGCCCCATGCATGAGCATTTTTTTCCTGGTAGATCTTAGATACATGACTCCTTTTAAAAGTTGTTTAACAGGTAGCAGTCATGATAAAAGCAGATCCAAGGGAATCAGGCTGAAATAGCTATGTACCTCAATGGAATTACAGGCCCACCCTGAATAGTTATTTTAGGTCCAGGGGCTCTAGTGCTATGATGTGGTTCTGATTCCTTTCGTGACTCCATAGAAACATCCTCCTGAACTTTGATAAAGTTTCTCAATAGCGGACTTCCTAGCCTCCTGGTGCTGGAGGACAGAAAAAATCAAATAACCCTCACTGTGAGCTGCAAGGTTTCCAGGTTGGGATCTATGATAACCCTCTTGTACAGAGATAGCAGTTCCACCTGCAAAGGCAGAATGTAATGCCTCCCCCTGGACATTTCCATGAGGAAGGAGTACCAGTGCTAGCAGGGCCAAAAGACTGCATCTTTTAGTCGCTGTTCACTTACTTAGGTTCATAGGTTCATAGGTTGGTACTAGGCTATCAGCCCTAGGGCCTATACAAGCCTAGCCATAACAATCCCCTGGCTATTTCTTCCCACACTATTTACTTCCCTGGACCCCTGTCTAACAGGGCGACTGACGTGATCCCCGGGGTGAATTTCCTTTCTCCCATCCAATCGTCAAGGTTCCTTTTAAAGAGGGCCAAAGAGGCACTCTGCTTGACATGTATGGGCAATCTATTCCAGAGTCTGGGGAGTCTCTGGGTCAGGAACCTATCCTTCCAGCATGTTTTGTTTATTGTGATGATAAGGTTTAGATCCCTGGAGTGTGTGGCTCTGAGGGATTGGGATTTCTTTAAGTGTAGCATGTCCAACAGCTCTGGGTTTGACATGGCCTTGTATGTTAAGCAGAGATCGCCTCTGAGTAGACAATATGCGACAGAGTATAGCTGGAGTTTTTTAAGGCGGTCAGCGAAGGGCATCTGCTTTAGGCCTTTCTGGATCACTTTGGGAATATGAGGGTCAAAGGAAATGCATAAATGAAGAGATCTATTCATTTGAATAAGAAGGCATCAAGTACCCAAGAATTTTTGTGAGGTGCTCTTGTGTAAAATTTTTAGAGCTGCATGTTGCTTGTAGTTGCAAACAGGCCTCTATCTTGAACACCTCACCTCTGAACTGGCTGAAGGAAAATATCTCTGTGTAACATCCACTTGCATGGATCTGTCTCTGAGCTGCTTCACTGGTCCACCACTGAATTCAGATGAGATAGGATATGGACTACATTTGGTCATCTGTGAAAGAAAGTAGTGCTGTCTCCCAGGTAGTCAGGGCCAGCCCAAATGGGGGGGGGGGGTATGAATGATTCCTCTTGCATGCTGACATAGTGCATCACTATAGTATTGTCTGTTGTCATATGCAGGACACATTTTTCCAAAATGGCATGAAGGCCTTGTGTGGCTGCACAAAGACTATAATTTCATTCAGATTTATGAGTTTCCTTCACTGGGTTGCATCTGACTGTCCTTGGATCTTGATGTTCTGAGGGCACATCCTTTGGTACTGATCAGAGGCATCTATTGCTAGGGATTTGGTGTGAGATTCCTGGATGAAGGATACTACCAGGTTCAGTTTGAAATGAATGGCCAACACACCATTTCATGGGATATGGAGGAATTTAAATATATAAAGTCTTCCACGGATAGTGAATGTTGGCTCAAAAGGTGATCTTAAGTAGGTACCATTGCAGTTTTCTCCTGTGCATCTTTGCAGAGGGTGCCATCAGGATAGAGTACACCATGAAATTCACAGCTCTGAGCCATTTTAAGACTGACACTTTCTTCTCTTGTGCCATCTTGAAGAAGCATTGCAACAAATATTTCACCATTTTCTGGGAAGGAAGACTTGCAAGGTCTCCAAGTTGGCAGTTGAAGTCCAGGAGTACCCCTGGAATATTGCTGTTTTGAAAGGGGTAAATGTTGAAGAAGAATCCCAGATTTTAGAAGCAGTCCACTGTGAATAAGATGTCTACCTCATCCTTTAACAGTACTTGAATGAAGCAGTCACCCAGATATGAGTAAATGTAAATGTAAATTTTCTTTGTACTGCATTAAGATATTACTAGAGCCTGTCACTTTGGGAAAACCCTGGGTATAAGGGACAACCCAATGGGCAAGGAAATTAACTAGTAGTGCATGCCTTCTGCCTTGAACCAGAAAAGATGTATATAGTCCTTGTGAATGTGGAGATGTTTAATCTTGAGATCCAAGGTGACCATCAGGCCCTAAGGAAACACGAATGGGAGCATGGCCTGTAACATTAACATCCTGAGTTTGGGTACTTTGAAGTACTTAATGAGTTTTGAAATGTCCAGAAATGATCTCAGTAACCTCTCCTTTATGGGAACCAGGAATAACTATAAGCAAAATCTCCTGTCTGTGGAGAGATTCTATTGCTCTTAGCAGTAGGAGTTCCTAAGCAATACGGAGAAGTAAATGCTGTTGGTCTTTAGGCACAGGAGGGATACTAGTCACCTTTGTTTTTTTATAAACTGTAGTTTGTGGTCCGAGTGATTTTTAAACCCATTTCCTTCCTAATGCATTTGCAGTTTCTTCAGCACTGTATGACACTTCCTGATATCTTTAAACATGAGGATGTGGCAAGACTGTGAGAATGGGGAGGCGGATGAGAAAAGTGGATAAATGAGGTGAAGATCCACATAGTGAGAGCTGCTCCCTATTGGTAAAAGGATCATGTGTCCCAATCAGGCTTTCCTTTGTGCTTTCCCCTAATGCTATTCTTATATTGATTCATTTTCCCCCTCTTTCTCTGGATTAAGTTCCTATTTCCCATGATAGTAAAGACCAGGTGGGGTAGTTCCTGTCATACATAGAGACGGGGGGTGGTGAGTGTGTGTGTGAAAAAGCTGTTTAACTCTCTGCATAGTATTGCCACAGTCTTCCATTTTCCTGACGACTTCAGTAGTGGGGCTCCCCAAGAGCAGCTCTTTGTCTAGTGGTCTGTTAAAGAGATGCTATATGACATTCTCTGACTGGGGTTATAGTCTAGGCTAGACATATTTTCTTATGAATGAACTTGTACTTACCACCCTGGATACTGCATCTACACCATCATAACCACACCTAATGGAATGTTTTGCCATCTGACAAACAGTCTGGATGATGTCTAGCAATTTCACTCTCAGGTCCCCCATCAGACACTTCCCCTGAGTCTTCTTCATGGGGTCTATGAAATTAATTTGGTATTTGGTCATATGTGTCAGACAATTTATAGTCCTGAAGAGCAGAGTGGCAGACGTGACTGGTGTAGCATTTTTACTTTCCTTGCTATTTGAGAAAGAATTGGAGCAGAACCAAATTGGAACCCTTTTTGAGATACATAAACACCTTTGCTCGGTCCGCTACATGGTTCCTATAGAGGAAGATGTGGGAGTCTTGGACCCCATAGCACCTGTCAGATGTTGCAGGGGTTTGAGAGTCCAGTTACTGGTTGGCTACCATAAAAGAATCCTAAAATTCCCCCCAAAACAAAAGGAATGGATACAGGTTTAAAGGCATCCAGAACTAACACTCATAGTACTTTCTGGAGCTTCTGATGCTTCCTTCGAGTCCCATTTGAAGTACTCTTTCATACTTCAAAAAGAGGTTTGCAAATGAGATTTTCTCTGTGGATGAGGACAAGGAAATGGTGTCTTCTATGTCACTATCATATTGAAAAGGGAAAGACATTTGAGAAGAATAATCTAGTTCTTCTTCCTCCGCCTAAGTGTCACAGAAGTCTTCTACCTTTTAATGACAGCGCTCTCTTTTCTTTTTTTTTACAATTGATGATAGACACATTGGGACCAGTGCCTGACAGGAGGTATGAGAAGGCCAGAAGGGAACCCTGAACCAAGTAGAGACACTACTCTGGGATAGCTTGAGATAGAGAGAGTGGAAAGGATGTGTCAGATATCTGCAAACTAGATATCTGCAGGTAACCTAGATCCAGTGATCTGGGTCTCACTTTCTAAGTCCTTTTAGTTGGAATGTCTGTCATGGTAGTCCAGACCTGTGGATGGGGTTCTTGGACTTTCACCTCATGGGCATCTACTTCCTCCTGAAACAAGATAGAAGATTACTTGTCCTCCTTTTCAAGATAAGAAAGCAGGTTTCAGTTATAAGGTCTCCATAATGGGGCATCCACTCTGAGAAATAGACCCTGGTCATCAGCTTGGTGGGATGTGCTTGCTTCCCACAGCATTAGAGCGTCATCAGAGAACTCTAGAGAGTGACATTGTGCAGAAGCTGTGAAAGCATATTACTGGTCACTGTGTCCTAGTGCTATTACAGGACATTGGGTGCCAGAATGGTATTGCCTGCAGCCCTTTCTACTTTCTTCTTTTATTGTTTTTTGTTTTTGGAAGAGCGGTGGATGTCAGAAATTGAGGAATAATTTGAGAATGTCACATCAGACCAGGTGAAGTCCTCAAATTTTTTCCAGTCCAAATAGTTTTGCAGAGACCGCTGTCTATTTCTGAGTTTTAGGGATAAATCCTGGATAGCTACTGTAGTCCTCTATAATGTGCTGTGGGCCTAAACAAAAAATACAGTGAGTATGGGGAGTCTACCTACCACAAGGTCATTTATCTTTCATACCCCATATTGAAATGCATAGTCAGACATCAAACTAAATAAACACAATAAAGTTTCCTAAACCTCAAAAATACAATAGACGTACGAAATAATAATGACCAACGGTTTGACAATATAGTATCCAAATTATACAGCATTTTGTTAAATTACAGGTCCATTTTAACAACTAAGCAATGGAACACAATGACTAAAGGCCTACCACATAGGGGATCCCAGACAGGAAAACTTAAAATTCTATCTTCAGTAAAGCTTACCTCTAGTGGCCAATATTGCAATATATTTACTTGGAAGTTTATACACAGAACACTTTTTAACTCCTGACAAAATTGCTAAATTCAAAAAAATCGAATAAAATCATTTGTTGGAGATGTCTAACATGTAATGCAGATTGGTTCCATATTTTCTATGATTGCTCCAAACTAAGGAATGTTTGGAGAGACATTGCTGATTTCCTTTCAGCTTTATTTTCAGATAACTTCACATTAACTAAAACTTAAATTTTTCTTAATGCTGATGAAACCTTTTCTTTGAATAAATCAAATTCATACTTATTATGGACAATATTAGCAGTAGCTAGGAAATATATTACAAGGAAATTGACCTCTACCACCTCTTTGTGTTTTGGTGAATTTCTCTGCTTACTAGAAGAAACCAGAAACAAGGAAGTCAGAACTTAAGAACTTAGAATATATCTGAGGAGTTTTACTAACAACCCATGGATAAAGGTTTAAAACCTAATTGAGACTTTCCAAACTGATTTTTAATCCTGTTTAATCATTATATGTTTGGTTCACTGAAAGTTTTTTCTTAAAATATTTATAATAAAATATGTAGTAAAATATTCAGGCCCCTGTAAATAATATAAATAGTTGATTTAGTTTCATTGTTGTTAAAAGTTGTCTGTTCAGTATGATCAATGTATTAGACAGTCCCTGGGATTCAATAAGCCAAAATTTCCATGCAGGAATAGTCTAGCCGTTCCTGCATGGAATATGGACGCCAAGCGATCCAGTAAACAAGCCTTTTGAAGTGCACGAGCCTGGCAGCACTATTCCTGCATGGACACCACTGAATAATGCTAATTACCTCATTTGCTGGTAAAAACCATGCAAATAAGGTGAATTAGTGATTCAGTAAGCAGGCAGGCATCCAAGCAGGAATAGTGGGAGGTGCAGAAATGTATTCGGCTAGTAGCCGAATACATTTCTGCAAAACTCAAAACAAAGGCATGAGCTTAAAGTAAAGCATATATTAAACTCCATAGGCTTGCCAATGGCCAAATATATGTTGCAAAATTATAAAAATAAAAGTTTTATTTTTTTTGGCCTATCTCAGCCGTTTAAGCATAGGGGAGCAGTGCACAAATGGGATTGTGCTGAAAATAAAAAAAAAATGTGAAAAGGCAATTTTAAGCGAAATCTGCATTTTGCCATTATAGTCTATGGCATGCAGAATCAAAACAATACCAGGGAACGGTGGTTGCTAAGGGGAAAGGCTCTGGTGTAGTGCAGCAACTAGGGATTAAGGGAGTGGGGTATGCTAATGAGGGAAATTTACTGAATCACAAAAAGAAACTAAGTGTCAAGCTGCACCTAACCGTGCAGGTGCTATAAGGCAGTGGTGTAAGTAGGAGGAGCAGCAGACCTGAAAAGGGGGTGTGTCATACTTGGTGTAAGCACATTGGAATTACATGGCTCCCAGATAAGCTTAGCTAAGCACAGCTAAGAAGGGGGTGTGACTGAGGTTATATTGACTTACTCCATGAAATGAAGAGTGTGTTCGCATCCAGGGATGGCTATTTCTCAGTGTTTACTTTAGCTAAACGAGTTTGCATGGCACGCACTAGGTCTAAAACAAACAAACAAAAAAATCGGAAATAGCAGGACTGTTTATATTTGGGCACCGGGTTTGTGTGGCACACCTCAGGGCTTAAATGGGGCAGAAATGGGAAGGGAAAAAAAGAAAAAAAAAGGAAAATAGCAGAATAAAAGCAATCAAGTGCAAATAACATAGCTAGCAGGTGGAATGCATCATAGTTAACCAATCATACAAGCAGCATCTGCAGCACAACAGTATAAACTATGCAAACACCTTACAGGCTGTTTTTTCCCACAAACTCTGCACCATTGTTGTACACATGCAGGAGACTTTTAACCAAAAACATGTTAGGGGTTGCCATTGCTTTGATCATCAGTATGTGCTAGAGGCTGAGGGCAGTCAGGAGGATAATGCTGACAACCGCCACAGACCGAGGAAGAGGAGAAGAGTGTTCAGACCCAGGGTAACTTATCAGGGGCTACATGATCTGGAGATAGTAGAGCACTACAGGGTGGACACAGATATACTGCAGCAAATCATCGAGCTGTGCTGGCCTCAACTCAGACCCAGATCCAACAGAGGGGAACCCATCCCAGTGGATACCAAAGTATGTGTAGCCTTAAGAATACTAGCTACAGGTACTTTCCAAAGACCTACTGGGGACATCATGATGGTTTCACAGGCATCTGCATCCAGGGTACTTCACCAGTTCCTGGATGCCATCTTTCCACATGGCGGTGAGCACACTTATTTCCCCAACACCCGTGAGGAGAAGACCAGCAATATACGTCTCTTCCACTGTGTAGCAGAATACCCGGAGGTACTGGGTGTGATAGACTGCATGCACATCCCCATAAAAGCACCACCTGGTGAACAGAGTAGGGTCTACATAAACCACAAGGGCTTCCCCTCCATCAACTGCCAGGTTGTGTGCAATGCCCAGGGCATTATCATGAATGTGTGTGCTGGCAGCCCTGGAAGCTATCATGACTCCCAGATCTGGCATTCATCACAGGGGATGCTGGCTATACACTGGAGCTGTGGATGATGACACCCATCAGAAATGCACATATACCCACACAAGAACGCCATAATGAGGCACATGCACAAACCAGGATCATAATAGAGTGTGTGTTTGGGATGCTCACGTCACGGTTCTGCTGCCTTGACATATCTGTTGGAGCCTTGCAGGACTCTCTAGCCACATGTGTACACATGTTCATAGTATGTGCCATGCTACACAATATGATCCTGTGAAAACAGCTGTAGCAGGAACAGCTTGGGGAAGGGCCACACAGCCCCATACCATTGCCAAGTTCCCTACTGGCACAAAGGGACTTAGAAGAGGAAGCCCCTGACCCTGCTCCTGCAGGCAGATGGAGCCGTGGCCAGTATATCCAGGCCTTGACAAAGAGGCAACGCATAGCCCACACACTGACACTGTAGGTATCCAGGGACTGACACCTCTCTCTGACTCGCATACACAGTAAAATGGATAACACGCACATCACATTACCTGTAACTTACCATGTATAGGCAGTGTACTGTGTGCATCCAACATAGGCAGCCCTCAAGCACCATCCTCACAACTGCTGCAGGCAGAAGGTAAGTCAGTCTTCTTAACAATAAATGAATGGATTACTATGTTTTGGTAGCATATTTATGGAAATGCTGCATGCATGCAAGAGAATGGGGTGGCCTACTGGGAGGGCAGCAGAGAACTGACAGCTATGTGGGACACCAGGAAATATCTACACAATACTGGCTTTCCCACACTATGCAGTATCATTTAAGGTGAAAAATCACACTGCAGTATATATGGGGGGGGGGGGCAACTATGGGGGGTCATAGGTCACATGCATGGATGTCACTGTGGGGATCCCATACTCACTCCCAGACTTGCACAGCAAGTCAGCTGTAGAAAACCATAAAGGAATGTCTTGCAAAGGCACACAAATGGCGACAATGATGGAATACCCCCCTACAGACTTACACAGTGATATCACAGCAGAAGTCTGAAACTCAATTGTATGGCATTACAATCTAACCTGTGGTCTCTAGTGATATGCCTCTATTCTCCAAGACAGGGCACAATACCGTGTTAAATGGAACCATAATGTAAAGCCAATATCAGCACAGTCTGTGCAAATGTGTACTGTTGACAGGTGTGCCCCCCCACACCCATATTCACATAGAAATGCAGTAACATATATGTTTATAGGGTAACAGCAGCAGAGCACACATTGCCAGGGCTGTCCCAGTCAACATGATAACTTGTTGCATATCCACAATATGCAGGGGTCAATGACCTATGGATATGTGTGGGGAATACTGTCAGGATGTGGCCAGCAACTTCTCATGGCTGTTGTGTCCTACTGGCCTAGGTACATTACTGTGGTAGACAGGGCCATGTTCCATGAAATGCAGTGACAACTATTTTGCAAGTCAGCTACACTTATGGTGGGAGTTGTATACACTGTCCAGATGTCAATATCCATTACTGCCAGGAAGCTGGACAGGTCATGTACAGAGGGCCACACATATGAACAGTACACAGCTTGGAGTAACCTATATCGTGCCTACCATACCTCACAGCTGTACAGACCTTTTGCAGAATGCACACAGGTTTGCATCATATCTGTGGTATCTTTATTCTGAAATAATGGTTGTTAGGCAAATCACTGGCAAACCACGAACGTCTAAAGTCAGAAAATATTGATGGACTGTAGTATCTCAGACTTCATACCCTATAGAAAAATGCATGCGAATGCAAAATCTATTATTGTATCACCTTTCCAGGATTGTAAGGCCAATAGTTACAATGCTGCGTATATTTAGGCCTTTGTCACCCAATTACTCATGGCTTTGTCCAGATGTCTGGCTCACATATTTAGAGAGGTATACTGCCTAGTGGCAGAGCAGTGCATTTTCTCACTTACCGTTGTCACCCCAGGGGGTTCACTGCCTGGCAACCTGGGAACATATGAGTGACAGAACGCACTGCCTCACTACAGATGGCCTGCAGCAGTCTCACATGGCCTACAGGTCTCTGGAAAAGGCCCATGCCTCACCCATAGTGCCTTTGTAGGGAATGTTATGGGGTCCATACTACCAACATAACACAGTCAACAAAATGCAAATGTAAGGCCATGCTGCTAAATGCTAGTAGCATATCTCTCAACCTTGTAGAGGAAGAAATCTGAACAAAGCCATACATAATGGTGGGATAAAGGTCCAGCTATAGGGACACATTTGAAATATTACTCTCATGATGTTAGAAAGTTGATAGAATAACAGAGGGTGTGTGTAGTAGCATGGATGTCATGAAGGGTATAAAGTCTGAAACTCTAATGTTCTGTCATTATTCCCTGACTGCAGCCCTGAGTGATTTGCAACAAATGTGCTAGTAAACCACAATATTAAGGAAATCTGGCCAGATATATGAGGCATGAATCTGGATAATCTGTGAGAATCTGTACAGTTGACAGGTATGGCCACACCAGGATATGATCTGTCAGGTAAGAAGAATACTGCACAACCTGGAGATCCACAGCCAGCATATCACCAAGGTGCTGGACCTTTTACACAGCTTCATCAGTCAATCAGTTGTAGCCACACCTCCCAACTGGCTGGATTGCACAAGAATGTCTAGCCTTTACCTCATAATATAGGTCTGTGCATCATCCATCTTGTATTTCTCTGGTAAATAACTGTGATGATCCGATTATATCTGTCAGTAGGTAATGACACAATACAGTAAGGTGTTAAACATTATATATGTCAGAAAATGTCTGCTAAAACAAGCCCTGTCACTCAAACAACTCATACATTGATAAGAGCAATAGTTACAGTACCACCTTATGTTTGGCCCATTGTTTTCCCATAATGTCAGCCTATCTCCAGATATTTTGCACAAACAGGTTGCAAGGTATGGCTGTAGCAGACAACACCCAGGACTGGAGTACAGTATCCCTGGAATGAATTCCCACACTTACTATAGAAGGTCATACTGAGCATGCTCCTACACTTAGAGAAGTGAAGCCCATGTTTTAGAGAAGTGAAGCCCATGTCTGAAACCACATCGAACTATATATCTCTGTATTGTGCAAATGTCTTTTCATGCACAAAGCTATGTAAACCTATTGGTCTCCACACATACCCATCAGACAGAATCACCCACAGCCAGCTGTAGATGGCACGTATATCTGCATCTGCTGTGTGTGATGCATACACACACACACACACACACATATATATATATATATATATATATATATATATATATATATATATATATATATGGGCAACATATTGCAATATGTCAAACATACACATACATAGACATGGGGAAGAGAGGGAAAGATAGTGATAGAGTGAGACACACAGGGAGACACACACAGACAGTGAGTCATGCACAGGGATACCCTGAATGGCATACAGTGATGTCCTGCTGCAGCCAGTTGCATACCACTTGTAAACACTGGCATGTGCCAGCATGAAGATGAGATTCATTGTCTGATGGTACTGAGTTAGGGGATGGAATATCATATCACCTATCTTTGTGTGTGTATGTGTGTGTGTGTGTGTGTGTGTGTGTGTGTGTGTAGGGGATGGAATATCACATCACCTACTTTTATGTGTGTGTGTGTGTGTGTGTGTGTGTGTGTGTGTGTGTGTGTGTGTGTGTGTGTGTGTGTGTGTGAGTGTATGTGCGTGTGTGTGTAGGTCTAAGTATTATGATGCCTTATCCACCCAGTACACTTCCCATTGCCCTACTTTACAACATCTGTCAGTGTCATTCACCTTAGAAATACCTTTGGACTGACTTCAGTCCTGTAAGCTCTATAGTGTGTGTGATAACTGTGTAGCACTATTATACAAATGACTAGACAGGGAAGGGTTCTATTTACAGTCCCAGCATATGTAACAGTGGTTGTGTGTACGTGGGGGGTACATGTCTGTAGGAATAAGTGTTTTAGTCAATTCCCACCCAGTACACCTCCCATTGCCCTATAAGCTCTTCTGATGTCATTCACTGTAGAAGTACTGTTGGACTGGCCTCTGCCCTATAAGTTCTGTGGTGTGTGTGATAACTGCATAGCACTATAGTACAAGTCACTATTTAGGTAGGGGTTCTAATCTCAATCATGGCAAATGTAAAAGTGTGTGTGTGTGTGTCTGTAGGTTAAATGTTTTTGAGCCCATTCACACTCAGTACACTTTCCATTGTCCGACTTTAGCAGTCCTGCTGATATCAGTTTCTTTAGAAGTGCCTTTGGCCAGCCCTCCACCCTATAAGCTCTGTGACACATGCGATAAGTGCATAACACTATAGTACAAATAACTATTAGGTAGGGGTTTTAATCTCAGTCCTGGCAAATGTAAAAGTGTGTGTGTTTGTAGGTTAAAGATTTTGAGCCCATTCACACCCAGTACACTTGGCATTGCCCTACTTTAGCAGTTTTGCTGATGTCAGTCACCTTAAAAGTACCTTTGGGCAGCCTATAGCCCTACAAGCACTGTGGCATGTGCAATAATTGTATAATACTATAGTGCAAATAACTAGTTAGGTAGGGATTGTAATCTCAGTCCTGGCAAATATGAGTGTTTGTAGGTTAAAGATTTTGAGCCCATTCACACCCAATATACTTCCCATTGCCCTACTATAGCAGTCCTGCTGATGTCAGTCACCTTAGAAGTACCTCTGGGCAGCCCTCAGCCCTATATACTCAGTGGTGCATGTGATAATTGTGTAACACTGTAGTGCAAATAATTAGTTAGGCAGGGGATCTAATCTCAGTTCTGGCAAATGTATGTGTGTGTGTAAGTGTGTATATGTGTAGGTTAAAGTATTTTGTGGCCTCTCTCACTCAGTACATCACCCATTGCCATACTTTACAAGGGCCGGTGATGTTCCTCACCTTAGAAGTACCTTGGGACAACCTTCACCCTATAAGCTCCATGGCACGTGTGGTAAATGCATAACACTGTAACTAGATAAGTAGGGTTTTAATCTCAGTCCTGGCAAGTGTGTATATGTGTGTGTGTGTGTGTGTGTGTGTGTGTGTGTGTGTGTGTGTGTGTGTGTGTGTGTGTGTGTATACCACATCTATTGGGGATGTGGGTTTGTCAATTTTTTGTTGTCACCCACCCTGTACACATCCCAATGTCCACTTTACAAAGCCCACTGTTGTCATCCACTGTAGATGTAGCTGTAGACACTCTGTGGCCCTATAAGCTCTGTGCCATGTGCAATAATTATGTAACAGTATGGAATAAATAACAAGATAGGTGGCCCTTCTAATCCTTGGATACCATTCCCCACTCAGGAATCACTGGCAAACACAGGCTTGCAAACTGGCACACAGATAGAACCCACAGTGTGAAAGCAGCAAACTCCATGTCAGACTGCTGACCAGTCATGAGTGGAATCCCACAGGGTTTGGTCCTGGGTCCCCTCGTGTTTGTGATCTACACCCCTGAAGTCCAGCCCAACATGAAGGGACTCTGGTTGACAATGTTTGTAGATGACTGCCAGGTGGGTGCTATTATTACCTCCCCACAAGATGGTGACATCCTGCACAAAGGCCTCACTAAGACCTATTACTGGTGTCAGAACCCTGGACATTAGCTCAATGCCAGAAAATGTGCTGCCATCCCCTTTGGGAACAGCATGGTTTCCATGAATTACTACATTGATGGTAGTCCACTGAACACTGACGTTGTTATAAGAGAACTGGGAGCACAGGTTGACGGTTAGCTCTCTGTTGATCATTACAGTGCCACTGTGTTCAGAAAGTCCTTCTATGTGTCACATCTCCTGACTAAGGGTGTTGAATCCAGGAAGTAAGAGGTCATTGCCTCCTGTACTCTCCCATCATTAGGACAATTGAGTACAATGGCCCATTTGGCATGTACCTCATTGGACACCTGCAACAACTGGAGAGGCTGCAAAAGTACCTTACAATGAGGATCCTATTCCTTAAACACTGTCCCTATATGGACAGACTCTAATAACTCCAACTATTCTCTGTCTCATATTGGGTACTTAGAGTTGATCTCTGCCTGACTTACACAGCCATGTCTGACCCAGCTCTGTCAGGAATGCTACATCTGAAGAAACCAATCCATCCACACCACATGCCTTAGAGACCTCAACCCCATTTCCACAATCAACAGAACATGCTGGAGGGACAGGTTCACAATCCAGAGAGTGCCCATGCTATGGCATAGACTTCACATACATGTCAAGCAGAGTACCTCACCGGCGCTCTTCAAGAGAAATCAGGATGAGTGGATGGGGAATAGAAATCCCACCCTGGGGATCACTGCAGTAGCTATACTTGTTAGACACACTGGAGACTATCATCAGGTGGCACGATGCAAGGGTAGTCTCATGGGCTAAACTTGTAAAGGATTCATGGCCATTCGACTAGTACACACCTATGAAGCTATGAACCTATGGATCTCAGTACTGGAAAATGTGTGCGTGTGCATTAGTGCATATAAAAGTGTTTGTGAGCATGTAAGCATGTGGGTGAAAGTAGTTTGAGGCCTTTTTCATCCAGTACACCTACCATTGTCATATCTTACAAGAGCTAGTGATGTTCTTCACTATATAGGTACCTTGGGACACTATTCACCCTATAAGCTCCATGGTGCATGTGGTAACTGCGTAAGACTGTAGTACCAATGGCTACATAGGTAGGGGCTCTAATCTGAGTCCTGGCAAATGTGCGTATGCTTGTAAGTGTGTATATTTGTAGGATACAGCATTTTGATGCCTTACTCTCCCAGTACACTGCCCACAGCCATGCCTTACAAGGGCTGGTGATGTTGTTCACCCTAGAAGAACTGTGGGACACTCTTCATACTATAAGCTCCGTGGCACATGCGATAAATGCATAACACTGTATTGGTAGTAACTAGATAGGAAGAGGTTTTAATCTCAGTCTTGGAAAATATGTGTGTGTGTGTGTGTGTGTGTGTGTGTGTGTGTGTGTGTGTGTGCGAGAACCGTATCCTGTGTATGTGCCTGAGTGAGAAATATATCCATGGGGGGGTGGGTTTTACATTTTTAGGCCATGGTACTCCCAGTTCACATCCCAAGGTCCACTTTACAAGGCCTGTGTCTTCATCAGCCATAGAGCTATCTGTTGACACTCTTCAGCCCAATAAGACCCATGCCGCATGCAGGAACTATGTAACAGCATGGATTGACTAACAAAATAGGCAGGGCTGCTAATCTCAGTCCTGGCAAATGTGTGTATGAGTGTATTTGTGTGTGTAAGTTTGCATAACTGTAGGTTTGAGTATTCTGGGTCCATTCTCACCCAGTAAATCACCCATTGCCATACTTTACAAAGCCTGGTGATGTTGTTCACCTTGGAATTACCTTGGGACTCTCTTTACTGTGTAAGATTTGTGGTGCATGTGATAAATGTATAACACTGCATTAGCAGTAACTAGATAGGTAGGAGTTCTAATCTCAGTCCTGGCAAATGTGTGTGTGTGTGTGTGTGTGTGTGTGTGTGTGTGTGTGTGTGTGTGTGTGTGTGTGTGTGTTTGAGTGAGAACTATATCCATTGGGTGGCCGTGGTTTACAATTTTAGGCCATGGTACTCCCAGTACACATCCCAAGGTCTACTTTATAAAGGCCACTGTTCACATCCACCATAGCAGTATTTGTGGATGCTCTTCAGCCTTATAAGCTGCAACAGTTTTGTAACAGTATAGAATGAATAACATGATAGGCAGGGCTGCTAATGTCAATTATTGGTAATTCAGTGTACATTGGTGTGTATAGCAGTGTTTGTGAGTGTGTAAACTTGTAGGTGACAGTGTAATGAGTCCTCCACACCCAGTACACACCCCATTGTCATACCTCACAAGGGCACGTGATGTTATTCACTTTACATGTACCTTGGAACAGTCATCATACTATAAGTTCCATGCCACCTGCGATAACCACATAACACTGTAGTACCACTAACTAGGTAGGTAGGGGTTCCAAACACAATACTGGCAAATGTGATCCTGTGTGTGTGTGTGTGTGTGTGTGTGTGTGTGTGTGTGTGTGTGTGTGTGTGAGGGAACAGTATTCTCTGTGTGTTTGGGCAATGCAATATCTTCTGGGGGTGTGGGTTTTAACAACTTGAGGTGTGTTCCACCCACTACAATTACCATTGTCCATTTCACAAGGCCTGATGACATCAACCACCTTGGACTTACCTGCATACACCCCTCAGCCCTATAAGCTCTGTGGCATATGCAATAACTGTTACACAGACCTGTTAAATGTGTACATATACAGCTGTATCTCGGGTCTGACATGATCGAGGTGTTACCTCTCTGCCATACCCCTCATTGCCAATTTCTGCAGGGCCATCTCCTGCTGATTCACATATGTCTAGAACATAAACAAAATACAGCATGTGATACTACATTCAGTCAGTGTTACTAATACCAATAATGCATCATGGCTGAAAAAGTACACACACTCTGAAGTATACTGATTACAAATGCAAGCTGGCAGCACCTTACACAGCATTATATAACTAAACTGTACTTAATTCACCCTGTGCATCAGAAACATATTAGCATGCCCCTGCATCAGTGGTATGGATGACAGGGATGTGGCACAGGTATCATCATATGCACAGGGTGCTTGTGGGTTTGCCAGAGGCCTAGGCTGGGCCATATGGTTGACATCATGTGTGTGTGTTTAAAGGGGTGTTCTATGAATGGGCCATGCAGAAGTGGTGTGTGTGTGTGTGTGTGTGTGTGTGTGTGTGTGTGTGTGTGTGTGTGTGTGTGTGTGTGTGTGGAGGTGACCAGGCTGTGATGGTGATGTGTGTGTTTATGTATGCACACAGTCATGCCATGTGGCTGCCCTACACAGGGGTATGTTGGACAGCTGTGGACCAAACATGGCAGGGTGTACAGTTCACCATCTCTGGCCCTGGACATGGGAACTGGACCTGTCAGGGGTCTCACTGGCACTGCCAGGCCCAAGTCCAAATGCAGTACTGCTTCCCAATGGTGACTGCTGTCTGCTGGATCTGTGTCCCTGATGGGACTGGCCAGGACCATGTGCCCATGGCCTACTCCATTGTGGTGTGGACAACTCCCCTCTTCAATAGTGCTGTTGGTACTGCCACTACGGGAGTGTGAAGGTGCATGGCCCTGTAGACTCTCAGCTGATGTTGGTGCTGACCTTTGTCCACGTGGCTGATGCCCATCTCCCACCACATGCTCTAGCACAGACATGCTATGGTTGAGGATTGCCAAGGTCTCACCCCACTGTCTATTCATAACCTCATTATTTTGACGTGTAGCCTCAACGAGGTCATGTATGTTGGCACGTAAGCCAGGAAGTGCTGCATCCAAGACCCTGAGTAATTGTCTGGTGTTGTGTTCATTATGTGCCTGTGCATCCATGACAACAAATCGGTTACTCTACCAACCTTCTAAGCTTACAGGAGATATAATAAGTGTACACACCGCTGTTAACATGCCAGGTTTTTTTGATATATCACATGATACCACATAAATCATGTCATAATGTTTCCCACCTTTAATGTGACCAATAACCTGTGCAATACAATTGAAGAATGAACACATCAGTTAAGGGTAACATATAGAAAATGAAATACGTACAATAGGCTGGTTACGTGTGTTTGCACACCCTTAAACTAATACCTTGTTAAAACAGATTTTGATTTAATTACAGCAGCCAGTCCTCTTTGGAAGGTGGCTATCATTATAACACATCTGGACTTAATAATATTTGCACACTTTCATTTGCAGAAGGCCCCCAACTCTGTCAGATCCTGAGGGCATCTTTTGTGCACAGCCCTCTTCAGGGAACCCCACATATTTTCTATTGGATGTAGGTGTGGACTCTGGCTGGACCATTCCAAAACGTTGTTGTCTCCTGGTGAAGCCATTCTTTTTCTGATTTGGATGTATGGTTTTGGTCATTATCATGTGGAAAGATGAAATTCCTCTTCATCTACAGCTTTCTAGCAGACACCTGAAGATTTTGAGCAAAAAGGGACTGGCATTTGGAACTGTTAATAATCCCCTCCACCTTGGCTAAAGGCCCACTTCCAGCTTATGAACAGTAACCCCAAAGCAGGACACTGCCATCACCATGCTTCACTATGGGGATGGTGTTCTTCAGGTGATGCACAGTGTTGTTATTGCACCAAACCAACCATTTGGAATTGTGGTCAAACAGTGCAACCTTGGTCTCCTTACACCATAACACATTTTCCCACATGCTTTTGGGAGACCTGATGTATTGTTCTTGAGAATTTAGCCAGACCTGGATGTTGTTCTGTGTGAGAAAAGGCTTCCATCTTCCAACTCTACCCCATAGGCCAGACATGTGGAGAATAAGTGAGATTGTTGTCACATGTAGTACACAACCAGTACCTGTCAGAGATTCCTGCAACTTCTTTAGTGTTGCTGTAGGTCTCCTGGCAGCCTCCCTGACCATTTTGGGTCTTGCCTTTCAACACATTTGGTGGGATGCCCACTTCTTTGCAATGTCACTTATGCCCTGTTTTTCACCACCTTTTGATGACTGTTGTCACTGTGTTCCATGGAATATGCAGTGTTGTGGAAATGTTTTTGCACTCTTCTCCGGGCTGAGGCCTTTCAACAATGACATCCCTCTGATGCTTTGTAAGCTCTATGTGGACCGTGGCTGTTGCTGCAGCAGGCAACTGGGTAAATGTCATGAAAATCCTAGTAGGACAGCTGAGAGTTATTTGGTGTTAATCAAAGAGTCTCTGTAATTGATGGTAGATGTGTACCCAAGAAGACGTAATGCTGTAATTATATCAAAAGTTGCTTCAACACAGTATTAGCTTCAGCCCATGCACATTTATGCATGTAGCTTATTGTACATTTTTTATTTGTCATAATTGTTCCCCTAACAGATCTGTTTGTTTTACAATTGAATTGTACAGGTTATAGGTCACATTAAAGGTTGGAAGAGTTTGGAAATGTTTTATAGTGTTCTCATGTTTGTATGTCACAAATACCTGGCATTTTAACAAGGGTGTGTACACCTTTTATATGCACTGTATAAGACTAATTTTTAAAATGTGTCCCTAGTTTTGGGCCTTGTCACTCCCACATTTTGTCAGTCTTTGTCCAGATTTCTTGCAATGACAGGTTGTGAGGTATGCTACAGATATATTACAAATGCAGATTGACCTGACATATGCATCTAGATACTCTACAGAATCCAGTATGATTGCTACAGTGTTCAATTGATGTGCACCGGGGCCTTACCTGGATCCTCCTCGCCTGTTGCCTGGGTGCCACCCACCTCAACGACTTGTGTTTCTTGGCTGGTGTGTGGGGGCTACCCAAAAGTTGACAAGGAGCTCCTCTGTTGCCGTAAGTGGAGTCTGTGTGTCAGAATGCCCACCTGTAGCAGTATGGTCCCTGGCCATGGCAGCAGCCCTTTGCCAGGCATGACGTATCAGGTCAGTTGCCTGATGCCTGACCTGATCGTATGTGTGTCCATGGTAGCCCAAGTTGTTAACTCTGTGGACAAGGTCATCCCACAGCATGGACCTCTCCCACAGATTGTGTTGGCCATGGCCAAATATCACTCCATGGTGCTGGATGATGGCATCCATGATGGTGGAATATGGTGGTTGTCTTTGCTGCTGCATGTCATCTGGAAGACATAAACAAGGAAACACATCACAGGACCTCATACATTGGTCAAGGTTATTCACAGAACCTGCACATCAACAATGACTATCATAACCCACCACTTACAACCACATCATTCCTCTGGCATCTGTCAGCAGAGTATGAACCTGCATTGCACTCCTGGTCCTGATGTGTCATTTCCCCCCTAATAAGGGCCAGTACATTGCATAATCCACCATTCATCATTCACCTTTGTGTAGAGGGATGACAGTGGCCATCTTCCTTGCAGATGGGATGTCAGTGGTGCTCAGGCTTAGCTTGCGTACAGTGTGTAATGGAGCTGGGAGCATATGCCTGAGTTCATGTAGGATGCAGGCAGGAATGTTCTCAGGTCCCATAGAGACTTACTTTTGTTGGCTTTGATTAGGCAGTATGCACTTGCTCCTTGATGATGATAAGAGGGTTGCGGGTGCTGTGCATATCCACCTATACTGATGGTAGGACAGGGGGATGATGTTTGCCTTTTACCTGTCTGCAGTGCTTTGGCTATAGCTATGGTGTGTGTGTATGTGGTGTGATTGACCACCATTACAAGGTGGGGTGGGTTTTTGCCTCCTGATTGAAGACATATGTGAAGATGGCCTTGTGATTGGCCTTGGTGGATGTGTGCGAATTCTACTCATAGTTAGCCAAGCAATAATTCAACTGTGAAATTATATGCTCATTCAGACAAAGGTTGACTTGCTTCCAAGTTGGTGTCTACTCCTTCTTGGCCCTGTACAGCCAATATAGTGACCGATTATGTGGTTTGTGTATTGCTGCTGTCCAGCAAAGGGGGTTACTCTACCTTGTTGGAGGCAGGTTTTATGAGTAAGGTACTGCTGAGTCCATACAGCTATGTAGGTGCTCATATAGCTGTTAGTAGTAGGCATGGACACAAGGTCATAACACAGTTGGACACCTCTCCAATTTCAACCTGATAATCATGCTTATTCTAGTACCCATGTCTGTGTCAGGGCAATGCAACAAACAGTAGCTGTAGAAATGTATGTCTGTAGGATGCACAGAAACTTAAGATTACACATGTGTACAACTTGTACAGCTTATTTACCCGACGTTTTGCATCCCATGTTTGTTATGAGGCTTCCAGGTACACCTACTCATACATACATGTGCACAGGTAATACCTGATATACATTTCTGTTCTATGTCAGTATGGCACACTGTGTTTACACTCTTGCTGCTCAGTCATACCTCTCAACCTGTTAGAGCAGGACATCTGGAGGACACCACACATACATGGGGGGCAATGGCCCAAAATTAGTGACACTTTGTTAATATTGCTGTAACACACAAGTCATTTGATAGCACAGTAGCCTTTGCATTCACAGAAATACCCTGGAGGATGTCCGACACTCATATGTATGCTAGTATGTTCTAATGTCAGTCTTTAAAGATTTGCCAGTGATTTGCCAGACATAACACAACTCTATGAGTAAATGACTACAAACATGAGGCATGCATATGGTTTGTGTGCATAACACTGGACAGTTGAATGGTATGATCTCCGTATATCACATGCAGTTTAACAGACATGCTTGCAACAGTAGTTTACTATGCAAATACCCTGGATAGGTCTCTCAGATTTGTGAGAAAAACATGTATATCATAGTTGTATTCACAAGTAACATATGGATATCTACGACATCCCAGTAACTGGCCTAGAAGTGTCACAGACAGTATTGTTCAGCAGACACTCCAGTAGTAGTCATATATGAGCCATTCCTTCCTGGGATGACTCAGGTGCCTGAGCTGTGATCTATGTCACTGCATACAGACCCAGATGCTATAACCATAGGTGCTGATCAGCAATATAGCAGTACAGCAAGTCTTGTTGAGACAAATTTGTTTAACATCCTGTATCCCGTTATTGCATACCCTCTACTGCATACCATTACATGCTTACTTGTTTGACATACCTTTTTTCCCCCACGTATTGTCGGTCTGGATTCCAATTACTATTTCTGTTTCTGTCGCTGTCTCTCTCTTTCTCTGTCTACCCATGTAGAGGTATAGACCTGTATTGCACAGGCAGCAGCTTGCCTTTTGTAGGTAATGCTCATGAGCTGGTAATGGCCTGTGTACCAATTGGTGTCCCACACTTGCTAACTGCATGCAGAACAGCTGTGTTGTTATTCCTATAACCAATGGCATGGCAACATACTACTATAATTGAGTACTTCATGTGGGCATTACCCCTTTTTATTGCCTGTGAGGATGACATTATGGAGGTGTATGAACAACAGCATCACAAAGGGTAGTTGGAAATACCTCTTACAAGCAAAACATATGGAGACATCCCAACAAAATGGGTGAGAAGGTCCCAGACTTAGGGACAAAAAGTGAGTATTGCTGTTATACATTTGGATTCATGCTAGTTTAGCAGGGTTTGTGTGGACATGGATATTCTGCATGGGTCTCAGTCTGACAGTGTTATGTGGTTGACATAACTCTCAACTGTAGGGCGATCCGCAGAATGGCCAGAGGTTTGACTCTTATGTTTGGTCTGTTCCTTCGACAGTTGTTGTCCTTGGCAAATCAGTAGCATAACCTGGGTATTGCAGTCAGTAAATGCTAAATTCCATTTGTGTTTCTGACTTCATATCCCTTAAGATATGTTACAACAAAGCCTGTAACACCAGCAACTTTCTCAGTTTATAACAGCAAGATTTCAATTATGCCCCTGTGTTTGGGCCTCTGTCCCCCAATTATGTCAGGCTTTGTACAGATGTCATGCAGTGAGAGGTTGATAGGTATGGTATAGCATTAGTTAGTGCCTTCATTCCTGATATCATCCCAGTGATGTAGCAGGATGCCAGACATGTTATGAGGAAGGGGCCATATATATATATATATATATATATATATATATATATATATATATATATATATATATATATATATATATATATATATATATATATATATATATATATATATATATATATATATATATATATATATATATATATATATATAAGGACAGAGCCTGGACATTCTGTGGAAATCTGTACAGTTTAGGGGTCTGTAGCAATTATTAACAGACTGTCAGGATTATGTAGCAGTGTAATGTGTAAATGTTTGTTGTGCTGTGTAGGAAAGGGGATACATGTAAGTGTCATGGCTCCTTTCCTATATGACTGTGCATGGTGCTCCAGGTTCTGGTGGTCTGTTGGCAGTATATGTTTGTATGGGCAGAATGACACATGTTCCGTACCACTGCAGGAGTCAGACTACACTGTTCACTTGGGTCAGTATATGTTGGGGTAGTGTGTGAGTGTCAAACATGTTTATGTTCACACAGTCATTATACTGTACTGTTCATTTGCTTACCAGTATGTCACTGTGACTGTGGTGAAATTGGTTGTGGGTATGCAGGCTCACACTGGTTAGTGTTTTATACTACGGTTACATCCCTGTTGTGCCTGATATTTTTGCAAATGCATGTATATTTCCCCATAGGTGACTTGGGGTAGTGTTGTGTCAGTCTGACTGTAGTTTGGATAGTGCTTGGTGACATGCTAAGCAGCTCAGTGTACTTTCCCTAATGTCATATTATGTCCAGATATTCATAGAATGTCCAGTTGTCTGGCTTATATCTTTGGTGTGGTCCCCATAAGTGTTGTGTATGTCTGACAAATCAGTGGAATGATGTGAGGATTTCAGGCACTAACTACTGAAAAGCAATTGAGTCTTGGAGTTGTGCTATCTCTGTCAATATATGTTAGAACAGACGGTGTTACTTTAGCAACTGTCTCAGCTTATCTAGTCAAGTATTTCAGATATGTACCTATTTTCATGGCTTTCTCCCCCCACTTTATCAGGCTTGGTCCAGATTTGTTGCACTAAGGGGTTCTGAGCATACCTCTCAACTGGCTGGATTGTTGTAGAATGTCCAGGTTTATTGCTTTCATTTTGTCTCTATTCCACAAGTTATTCTAATTTCTCTGGTAAATCACTGTGATGATCTGAGGATATCTGTCAGTAAATTATGACATATTTTCAGTTCCAGACCTCATATCCTTCAAAATATGTATGCTGAAACAGACGCTGTTGCTTGAACAACTTTCTACAATTCTAAGAGCAATATTTGACATATGTCCCTAGTTGTGGCCCATTGTCACCCCATTTTATAGCCTTTGCCCAGATTTATTGCACTAACAAGTTGCGAGGTATGGTTCTGAGATATGAGTGCACTACATGTTATGAGCAAGTGTGTGTGTGTGTGTGTGTGTGTGTGTGTGTGTGTGTGTGTGTGTGTGTGTGCATGTGTATATATATATATATATATATATATATATATATATATATATATATATATATATATATATATATATATATATATATATATATATATATATCTATATATATATAAATATATATACCTATATATATATATATATATATATATATATATATATATACACACACACACACACACACACACATATACATATTTCTGCATGATACATTTGAAAAAGCATCAGCAATTCTTATAGTTCAAATGGTGTAGTGGTACATTGCTCTGACTATATTATACAAGTTCCTGGGTTTAAGACTTGGCAGGGCTGATTCTTTTGTTACTAGGCAGAACAGTGGCTGATGGAGACAGTGATTAAAGCAGTTTTAAGCGGCGGGTTTGCATGGCTTTGTGCGACGCCAACATATGGTTAACCATACAGATGCTTAATCTGTTTTGGCTTCACTCAGCATCTCGCAAACTCGCTTACTCCTGCCTACTCCCACTTACACCCACAATAATTTCTTTAAAAGAAAAGAAAAAGGAGTGACAGGAAAGTGGTGGGAAAGGGGCACACAGAGTGAAAAACTATATGAAAGGTAGCTAGGGATGTGCAGGACGGGTGTAGGAAACGTCCATAGTTGTCCATTTCTTATACAGCAACAGCTGTGCATTTGTACAGAATATGGAGTTGAATTTGGACACTCAAACCCTAGAGAGATGGGTGAGGACAACAGACATGTGTTGTCAAGCCAATTGGGCTAGATTACATGTGTCCAGTGGAAACCTGTGCAAAATGGACAGCTATGTATGGGGAAATAATTTTATGGGGGACAGATGCCCTTTTTTCTTCATTAAGGTGAGAGTGGGATGTTGAGGACCGATTGTAGGTAAGTCTGGGGAGCTAGGTTTGGTAAGGAGACAGACAAGACATTCAGGACAGCAGACAGACATGGTGTATGACAGATGTCGGGGGTAAACACCTTGGACCGGGATGGTGTTTGGGAATCAGAGGCCCATGAACACCCATATGGATACAGTGGGACTGACATCCCCACCTGCAGGCAGTCATGACTTTACCTTCACAGCTCCAACGGGGCCATTGTCCTGTACCTCATATATATATATATATATATATATATATATATATATATATATATATATATGTAGGTCAAACAGTAGAGGCCCCCAGACCGATCCTTGGGGTACACCTTTGTGGATGAATCTACTATTAGAGGTAGGTTCTACTACTTTGACTGAATAGTTACTATCATTGGGCCAGTTAGCTACCCATCTGGTAACCTACAGTTTGGTGCCTAGTTGTGTAGACTTATGTATCCTGCCAACCTGGGGATTAGTGTGAGAGGATTGAGCTAGGTGAAAGCAGGCATTGTTCACCATCTTCCCCTTGTTCATGTGTTTGTTGACCATTGCAGAGATGTCAATCAGGTTTCACATGCCTAATCTCCCTTTGACAATACCAAGGTGTGTGGGGCTAGGCATTTTGATGTTGCCGATGTCCCTGTTCATAATGTCCTTGATATTGCTTCCCATGCCCTTGCAGAGCAGGCTAGTTAGGCTGATGTGCATCATATTGGCTGGGTTTGTGGACTGCTCCACCTTTGTGTATAGGGATGACAGTGGGTGTCCTCTGTGCAGGTGGGATGACACCGGTGCTCAAGCTGTGGTTGACTACAGTGCAGAACAGATCTGACAGCCTATGCTAGTGTTCATGTGGGATGCAGCCAGAGATGGTATCATGACTATGGAGACCTCTGTGTGTTGCCTTTGAGAGGGCATTATGGACCTGGTTCCTGATGATGAGGGGGGAAGGGGGGCAGGTGCTGTACATGCACATGAATACCATAGGGGGACTGGGGAGTGGTGTTTACACTTCACCTGTCTGCAGCCGGTTGCCTATATCTATGCCATATGTGCATGTGGTGTTACTGACAAGAGCAGATTTGTGCATTTCCTCTGGATCTGCAGACATAGTGATGCTTAGTGATTTTCCTTGGAGGATCTGTCCAATTTGCATTCAAAGACAGCCTTAGGATACATCACCTGTGCCATTATTTGATTGTACAGACCAATGTGACATTGCTTCCGATGAGGCACCTGTTCCTTCTTGGCCCATCCTGCAATTGTAGCCACTTATTATGGCATTTGTGTATTGCTGCTGTCCACCACAGGCATTTACTCTACCTTGAGGGAGATGATGTCTTCCTGTCAGGTACTGTTGAGTCCATACAGCTATGTGGGTGCCCATATAGAATTGTGGTGTGGGCCTGGACACTGCTGCTAGTTCCAACAAATGGGACATTGGCTGTACAGCTACATCTACCTACTTCGAGAGGATTTATAGTCATTTGTGTACAGTTCATTTTGTTTGACACTGTAAAGGGGAGAGGGATTGGGGAGCAGGGGAGATGGTGACCTGAACAGTTATGGCTATATGGTCAGATATTACCAAGGGGGATGGCACTGTATGAGTGCTATGGTGGCTACTTATGTTGGTTAGGACCAGCTACATGAAATTCCCACCTGCCTTAAGAGTGTTGACCAGCTGATCCACTGCATTGTCATTGACAAAGCTGAGGAATCCATGTGTGTTCATGTTCAGGTGGCTTAGCTCAGGCACAGTATGGTTGGGTATTTGAAGTCACCCCGGAGCACTGCAGACGATTGGACCCTGACAGATTCCAGCAGGTCCCAATAGGTGTGGTGGTGTCCATAGTCATGGTTGGAGGCCTGTAGCTAGGCTATGATTTGAGTAGGTGTTTTGTCAACTGTTAACTGCACTCAGGATGTCACCCATGCGACATACTGTTTGGCCAGCCTGGATGTGTGTATGTATATGTGTATGCTAATGTTCGACTCTCCACCTCCTGTGCCTTTGCGGGCCTCCATTTGGGGTCTGAATGTATAATGGGATAAGTGACCTGGCAAGGTTGTTGTGCAATCCACAGCTAGAAAGCAGATGTCAGTGACTGCAAAAATGTCAGCATCCTACAGGAGAAGATACGCTTGCCTTGACATGGGTGTCATGGTAAGACACCTAGCTGCTGTTAGAGCAAGACATCTGCACAAAGGCAGACATCAGTGGTGGGCAAAGGCCAGTAAATAGTGTCACTTTATGAATCTAGCTGAAACACACTTATTTGCCAGCAAAGACGGTTTCACATTCACAGGTGTACTCTGCAGAATATGACATCTGACAATGAAATGTATGCTAATTTGTTATGAATTCAGTCTTTAATGGGTTGCCAGTGATGTGCCAGATAATACACAACTGTCTGAGGCATTCACAACAAATATGAGGCAGACATGTGGGCAGTCTGCAAAACTCTGGACAGTTGTCAGGTATGGGCTCAGTATATCACATACAGTTCAGCACACACATCTGCACCTGTCATGTAGTATGCACATATCCTATGAACATCTCTTACATTTGTAAGGCAAGCATATGTATTAGAGTAGCATTCACAGGTAACATATGAGTAATTACAGCATCCCAGGTAGCTGGCCTACCAGTGATACACTCAGTATTGGACAACAGAGACTCCATTACTAGTCATACATGAGTTGACCTTTGCTGGGGTGACTCAGGGGCCAGAGATGTGCTCCATGTCAATGCAGGCAGGGGAAGGAGTAATGGCCATAGGTGCTGGACAGCAGCATGTGAGTCCAGCAGGTCTTGTTGCAGCCTAGTGTTTAATGTCCCATTTGACAGCATTGCATCCTCCCTTCTGCATTCCATTGCATGCTTATATGATTGGCATACCTGTTATAGTGCTCAGGAGTTCCCTCACAACAATGCAAATGGTTAGGTTTGTGTAGTCACAGTCTGTCTTTGTGTAGATGGGTTGAGACCTGTGATGCATAGGCAGCAGCTTGCCTTTTGTAGATACTGCTCCTAAGCAGGTGATGGCCTGTGCACCAATTGGTGTCTCCCACTTGCAACTTTTATCCAGAGCAGCTGTGTTGTCTTTCCATTTGCCAATGCCATAGCAACACAGTGTTATAATTACGACCTTCATGTGTGCCTTGCCCCTTTTCCTTCCCTGTATAGAGGACATTAGAGGTGTGGGAGCTACAGCTTCACAGACAGTAGGTGGGAATATCTCTCAGGAGAGGACATGTGGAGTCAGCCCAGCAACATGGGGAACAAAGCTCCAGAACTGGATACAGATTGCACTTCAGTAGTGCTGTTATACACATAGAGGGTTGCTAGTTGAACAGGGTTCATCTAGACATGTATTTTCTGTGTGACTTGATGTCTGACAGTGACATGTCTCTGACATACCTCTCAACTGTCCTGATGTCCACAGGCTGCCCAGGGGGTTTGCCTGTTATATTTGGTCTGTTCCTCAGACGTCTGTTTTGGTGGAAGCAGTAGGATAATGTGAGGATTGTAGTCAGAGAAACTGTTGACATCCGTTGGTGTTTCAGACATCATCTCCTTCAGGGATGTTATGTTACAACAAAGCCTGTGACACTGTCAACTGTTTCAGTTTGTAACACCATTATGTGAGATATGTCCCTCTTTTCGGTCCCCTGTCCCCCAAGTATATCACACTTTGTTCAGATGTCTTGCAGTAAGAGGGTTAGAGGTATGTCATATCATTATTTATTAACTGCACTCAAGGTATCAGCCCATTGTCTTAGCAGACTCCTGGAAGTGGTATGTGGCAGTGGCCATGAATATGGTCTCACACCATGGACATTCTGTGCAAATCTGTACATACGAGAGTTATGTATGTCTGGCCACTGTGAAGCAACTTCCAAGATTGTGTAGCAGTGTTGTATGAATGTTTGTTTGGCTGGATAGGGAGAGTAACAGATGTGAGTGTCACAGGTCATTTTTCTATCTGACTGTGCATGTTACTATGGCTGATGGGGGTCTATCGGGTGTGTATGTTTGGTGGGCCAGACTGAAAAAGGTCCTGTAACACCTCAGGATTCCCAGTACACTGTGAGTTGGGCCGGTATCTGTCAGTGTATTGTGTGACTGGAAATCAGGATATGTTCATTCAAACAGTCGTTCTACTCTAGGGTTCATTTGGGGTACTGGTATGTTGCTGTGACTGTGGTGAAAATGGTCGTGAGTGGACATTTATGCACCACTATCTGCTTTTCCCTACAGTTTCATCCCTGTAGTGTATGATATATTTGGATATACATGAGTAATTGCCCAGAGATGATTTGGGTAGTGTTGGTCTTACTGTGGTTCAGAAGGTGCTGGGTAACATGGTTGGCAGCTGTCAGAGGTTTTTTCATTCTGTTACATGACTGCGGTCATACCTCTCCATTGTCCAGATGTCTAGACAGTGTCCTGATGTGTGGCTCATATGTCTTGTTTGTTGGCCACAACAGTTGTGGGTTTCTGAGAAATCAATGGGATGATATGAGCACTGACATCAGTAAATTTTGACATTCATTTGTGTTTCAGACCTGGAATCTTTCTGGCATTGTATGTTAAAGCACACCATGCCACTCTAGCAGACTGCTACACGTATGACAGCCATATTTCAAAAATGTCACTATTGTTTGCCCTTTATCCCCTCGTTTGTTGAGCTTTTTGCAGATTTGTTGTAGTAAGAGGTTGGTTATCTGTCTATATATATATATATATATATATATATATATATATATATATATATATATATATATATATATATGTGTGTGTGTGTGTGTATGTAACAGTACTACATATATATAATTCCCCCATATGTTGAATGACTGTTGTGCATGATATGTTTGTAAAAGCATTGCAAATTCCTACAGCTCAGATGGTGTAGCGGTCTGTTGCTGTGATTGTTGTGTACAGTGTCCTGGGTTCCAGACTAGGAAGTGCTTACTTTTTTTTCATTAATGTTAAATGACCAGAATGAATTATATATTTGTAAAAGCATTACAGATTCCCATAGCTTGGATGGTGTAGTGGTACTTTGCCTTGATTGTGGTGCACAGCCTATCAGGGCTGAGACTTGGCAGGGCTGATTATTTTGTTGCTGGGTAGAACAAGGACTGATGGTGACAGAGTAATTAAGACACTTTTAAGTAGTTGTAAGTGGGTTTGCACAGTTTTGCATGGTGCTAAGTATTGCTAAGAGATGGTTAAATAAACCCTCTTAGCTTCACTTAGCACCACTTACTCCCACTTACACCCGCGCTAATTTACTTTAAAGAAAAGAAAAAGGGGGATAGGAAAGTGGTGAAAAGACGGCAAGCAGAGGGTAAAATATTATGAAAAGCAGCTAGGAATGTGCAGGACGGGTGTAGGAAAGGACCATAGGTCTACATTTCTTTGGCAGCAACAGCTGTGGCTGATGTGGCAAATTTGGAATTTACAGCCTCACACTCCACAGGGAGGGGTGGTGGCAACATACATTTGTAGAGTCATTTGGTTGTAGACTGATTTACATCACTGGACATTGTAGTAAAATGTAGAGCTATTTATGCAGCAATTTTTTTTTTGTGGGACAGATGCCCTTTTTTAAGGTGAGAGTGAGATGTTGGGGAAGGGATGTAGATATGTTTGGGGAGGTAGGATTGGGTGGGATTCGTTGCATTTGCAGGCAGACAAGACAGCAGACAAGGGTGGTATATGACACATGAGGGGGTAAACACCTTTGACGGGGAGGATGATTGGGAATCAGAAGCCCATGAGCCTCCAAATGAGATCCCCACCCATGGGCAGTCACCACTGCTCCTTCACAGCCCCAAAGGTGGCTGTGCTGGTGGCTGAACAGAAGGGGCAGCCTGTCACTTGAGTTGTGCTAGGTGGCCCTCAATCTGGTACAGCTGCTCACCCAACTCAGCTTGGATGGCGCTGCACACCAAAACACCAAACCCTGGAACTGACTGCAGGTGACATGCTCCTGTCCATGCCCATTCGCAGGGGGGACAGGCCCCATCCTCTGAGGAGATTCCACCAAAAGGTGTATGAGGAAGTCCCAGGTTGGGCCCAGACATGCTGGGGCCCGGTGCCACAGCCAGATGAGGTGGGACAGGTGGACCCACCGGGATCTGCCTTCCCAAACGTGCTATGGTGTTGAGGTTTTAAAAAAAATATGTTTGTTAGTCATGAACAACACATTTCCAGATTAGTTATAACAGCATGCTTAGGGGTTCCAATTAACCCCATAAAACAGATATGGAACAGTTATATAGCAAAACAAACACATGCATAAATGGAACAACAGTATGCATCGTAAAAGCATGCCAGTAACATTGACGGCAATAGGCCACCAACAATGGTAGTTGAACAAGGTATGCTAACATGCAACCAATCAAATATATGAACAATAATAGTACACAAGTCCCAGCACTAGGTTTGGAGTAAAACATACCCATAGTATATGAATTATTGTATTGATCCAGATGGGGGGGGGCAAAAAGTCCATTGACAGTTGTCTATGCTACTATTTTCCACAACAGTACTGTTCATTACTTTATGGGTCTCCCCTCACATTACATCTGCATATGGCCCATAGCTTCTGTAGCACAAACATAGCTATTAAACTGTCAGCCTGGAATGGTATGGGACAAACTGTGACAACTCTGGGTATATGACTAGAGGGGACTCGTACATGTCAGGGTTAAATATCTGGCACTGGAGGGGTACCATGAAGTGCTGTTATGTGAGTGTGCTACTGGCATACTTCAACTGGTTTGCTATCTGTGTCAGGGGTTATTGGCAGCAGTGACCACTAGCCATGACACCATGAAACTTGAGAGACATGTATCAGGAAGAGTGCATGTTGTATGTACCTATCCTGCTGTCATTTGCAGGCATGTGGTGGTACAGTTGAACAGTTGTATACAGTTTATTAGTATACCCTTCATACAGCTACTACCAACATTTTCTTACCTGTACAACCTGTGGAGAAAATATCTGTTAACACTACCTGACTGTTTTTACATTTATTCCTGAGTCCTTGTGTGTAGATATGCACACATTTTAGTACCACTCCCTGGATTTGAACTGTGTCTGTGTGTGCAAAATTAACAACTAAGCTATTTCTCCTCACACTGAGCTAGTAGGAAACTTCTGCTTCTTGTTTCACTGGTTTTTGCCTAATAGTCTTATTTAGACAGTCTGAACTTGTAATCCTTTGATGCATGCATGACAGATAGTTACTGTACTGTGCATTAATCCTTTGGATTACTACAATCTGGAAAGTAAAGGTTAACACAAGACAATACTGGATGGAATACAGTTTGAAACTTTACACATTACTATTTAGGGTTCAGTGCTTATATATTTCAAATTTCAGTTACATCTTGTTTTACAGCTCCACAATCTACAGTTTTTCTTACAGTTGGTTCACAGAAGAAGCTCAGTTAATGTATGCTGTCATGGCCACATTTGCTGTGAAGAACTTGTATGCTTTCTATATGTCTACAACAACATACCAGAATAAACACAACAGTTTTTTTTGTAGGGATTTTTATTGCACATCAGTATTAGTCAGTCAAACATTTTTTATTTATTCATTTCACACAGTAACAGTATACCTACTAGCAGTAAGCAATGTACTCCTTCTTAGCTATTTCAACAATATACTGCAAATTAGATTTGTACTCACCAGCCAGTCAGCGCAACCTCAGCAGTCTGTCACCATGGGCTTCTATGTTCATAGGCCTCTCGGCTGCAGCTGTAGGGGAGAGAAACAAACATTATACATACCTGTCTATTACATTCTCAGGCTAGTATTTGCTACAGACTACTTGATAGTGATACTTACTCACTACTGGAGCATTCCGTGCCCATGTGACTTGGATCTACTGGGCCAAGAGTGCCCCCTTCCTCCACTTTAGGTCAGCATAGTGGTGCCGTACCTGCTCACCAGTCTGGGGGATGCCAGTAGCACTGGTGAGATTACGTGCGAGATGGTCCCAGGCCTTCATTTTGTATTGTGAGCCCTGGTACTGGCCCTGCAGCAGTCTCTCATCATGGTTTTTGACAAGGAGTCCAGCCATGACCCTGGACACCTGAATGCTCCAGCTCTGCACCCAAAAGTTCGTTCCCTTTCCAACACCAGACATGTTCCTGCAGAGATCAAACTAAACAAGTTATGGCTATATTTCTACCTGCACAGTTTAAATAAGCCATATTCCTGCCCTTTGCCATCATTGGACCATTTTGAAAATGCTGAGCACAGTTTAGCAATGCACAAACCCGCTAAGCTGGGTTGAAAGGTGCTTAAAGGGGTAATTGCTGAGCCCTGCTTAACAGTGCGCAAATCTGCTTAGCTGAGCTACCTGCTGCTTAGCAATCACGTGTAAGCGATGCTTAAACCTAGTAAGCATAGCTGAGCATTGCTGACCATTGCTCACTTTTTATTTAAAAACAATATCAGGATAATGTCTTCATTTAGTAGCTGTATATGATTTACTTAACATGACATCCCTCTATATGCTTTTATTACATTAGCAAGGGGTGTGACTATATTGTATGGGATACTTGCATAATACATGGGTGATTTCACATATTATGTACACTGACACTTCCATTTTACACCAGCTATACTACCCTGGTTGACAAAAAATGTTACTACATAATTTAAGTTAAAAAAAATGATTTTAACATTGCTTTTGCATATAAAAATAACTTGCTTGTCTTGGTACTTGAAACATGAATGCCTGCATGTAAATCTGGGATTCTTACTACTACACTATCTCAGTTCAGGAATTTCAGCTGTATATTTTTGTTTAAGCAATGCTAAGTGGAGGGCCATAATGCACACACCTGCTTAGCTACTTAAACATTCCTTAGCATGTAGAAAAAAGATTTATTATATTATTATATTATTATGTTATATAGTGAGTATTGTGGTTTTCTGAAAAGTCATTGAGGACTGCAGTCAGAAAATAATGGCATACATTTGACTTTCAAACTTCTATCCTTCAAAATTCATGCTAATGCATATCCTGTTTTCTATCAACTTTCTAAGTTTGTTAGGGCAATATTTAAGTAGTGTCCCTATTTTTAGTGCTTTGTCCCCCCAGTATTTGTGCCTTTGTCCACATGGACTGCTGTCAGGGAATAATGGCATACATTTGACTTTCAGACTTCTATCCTTTAGAAATTCATGTTATGCATAACCTGTTTTCTATCAACTGTCTAAGTTTCTGAGGTCAATATTTAAGTAGTGCCCCTTTTTAATGCTTTGTCCCACCATTATTTGTGCCTTTGTCTACATGAACTGCTGTCAGGGAATAATGGCATACATTTGACTTTCAGACTTCTATCCTTCGGAAATTCATGCTAATGCATGACCTGTTTTCTATCAACTTTCTTAGTTTGTGAGGGCAATATTTAAGTAGTGTCCCTTTTTAGGGCTCCCACCCATTATTTGTGCGTTTGTCGACATTTTCTGCTTTAACGGGTTGCGAGGTGTCATACGGCACTTTTACAATGCAGGGGGTGTGTCACAGAACTTGTCACACACCCCCTCATTGTTTTCCTGCTCCCCTATGTATTTCAGTGTCCAAGAACACTGAAATAACCATTTATTTTATTTCAGTGTCCGCGGACACTGAAATACTTGCATAATATTTGAGAAATTCTGTAATATTATGCCGCATTTGTTTTCAGAAGTACTGCACAGCACTTTCTGAGTGCAAGGGGAGTGTTTGTAGTCCGTGTACTACTTAAACATGCCCCTTGTACTTGCTCATGCTTCGTGTCCGTTTAGCCTTAACAGCAGCGTGCCTTCATGAATATGCAAGGCATGCTGCTGTAGCTACATGGACACAAATCACTCCATGCAGAAATAGCGCTATTACTGCAGGAGTTTATCAAATCCCGGGAAGTGTTTATTCTCTTATTTTTATCTTTAATAAAAATATTGGAGTACTTTTTGCTACTATATGGGTACTTTTTGCTACTGAGTTCCATGACAGATAGACAGATAGATGAAAAGATGGATGGATGGATGGATGCATGGATGGAGAGATGGGTAGATGGATGAATGTATGAATGGAGGAAACAGTTTTCTAGTTTTGCAACACAACAATCAAAATAATTTTGAGTAAGGATTTGCTTAAATTCATTTGCTCTACTAACTATATAAAATGACAGAATCCGTACATGGAATCATATGAAATATTTAATTATCAAAGCATATCCACAATTATCATGTAAACATGTGACAATGAGGAATGTGACAGTGAGCATGTGATCATTGATCATTCCTGAATAATGGAAACCTGTGTTTCTAATGTTTGCTTTCAATGAAAATATTTAAGAACAGGAAAGAACTATTTTATTTTTGGTAGAAAAATGTAACAGTATTCATGTTATACAGGGCATACTCATTCAAGATAGCTGTGTCAAAATGTTACCTAAAATACCATGATAAATAATTTTTTTATTAGTTACTCACTGCAGTCTCATACTTTTAAAATATCTTCTTACTGAATTTTTTTGAGGTCTGGTCAATCCCACTTTCTTAATAAATTTGCTACAGCAGAGATTTACTACTATTCTAAACTTATGATCTTACACAAATTGCTTGATGCAAAAGATGTATTAAATAAAGCCAAACATAACTGAATTCAGATTAGATGTGAACAAAGTATCCCTGCCAATGTACTTCCTCTCTTGTACCCACTATATATTTCTTTCCTGAGTAGTCCATTTCCTGTCTATTTCATTTTACTGGGCTAATGACCATATGGGATTTTTTTACGCCTAGCCATGCATCCCAAAATTCTGAGATGTTCTGGCACCCTTGATAAGTGTAAGCAGGGGATGAACCATTTACAAGCTGTCTGTGTCCATTAGAGACATAGGTGCCAAACTAGGGATGAATTTCCTGTTCCCCATCTGATTGCTCAAGTTACACTTGAATTGGGTTAGGGAGGAACTCTGCTTCACATGGATGGGAAGTTTGTTCCAGAGATGGTGTAATCTCTGGGATACATATCTGTCTCTCCAGCAGGCCTTATTTATATCATAGGCAAGAATTAAGTCTTTAGAATGGGTAATTCTGATGCTGTTTGTTTTGTGAATATGCAGGATGTCCATCAGAGTGAGGTCTGAAAATGCCTTGTATGCCAGGCATAGATCTCTGCTCAACAGCTTGTAGGAGAAAGAATACAGGAATAGGGCCTCCTTGAGGTGGTCTGCATAGGACATGATACTTATGCCCTGTATTCTTTTAGTGAGGAACAACTGTAGATGTTCCAATTGCTGGATATGCCGGGTCAGGTACATACCAATGGAGGCATTGTACTTGGGTCTACTGAATGCTGAATACAGTGGAATAATGACTTCCTTGGACCTATATTCCATACCTTTGTTTATAAGTCACACAATACAGAATGATTTCCTCACTACTGTAGACATATGGTGGTCAAAGGCTAGATTACTGTCTGTGTGTGTGTCCCCAAGTCCCTGACTACTGGGTCAATTCTTGGGGTGTGTTGTCAATATGATAGTTACCAGGGGTGCATGACTTCCCAAAGATACTATTATACATTTCTTGGCATTTAGTTTTAGTCCATTGCTTTGACACCAGTTGTTTGTCTGCATCCGTCCCTCCTGGAGAACATTTGTGTCACTGTGGGATTTAATGACAGCTCCTAATTTGCAATCATCTGCAAATTGATTCAGCCAGAGGCCACTGAAATTAGCCTTGTCTTCAGAGAAGTAAATGCAAAAAGGAGAAGTCTCAGAACTGGCCTCTTTGTAGGGGTGGATTCCCCAATTCTAACTTCCTGGGTCCTGTCTGTTAGCTAGCTGGTTATCCACCAGGTGACATAAGACTTTGTACCTAACTTTTTGACTTTGTCAGCAATGCCACAGTGGGGTATTGTGTACAATGCTTTGGCCAGATCAAAATAAGTAATTTGAACCATTTTGTCCTTAATCCATTGCTTTGTTGACCTTCTCAAAGAAGTCCACCAGGTTGAGTAGGCATGACCTGACCTTGACGAGCATGGAGGTTTCCCATGTCATTATTGATAATTTCCATTATAATTCTTTCCATGGCTTTGCATAGAGACTTATGGGTCTATAGTTTCCGGGGTCTGTAGATGGCCCACCTTTGTATAGGGGGATGACTGTTGCTGTACTCCATTCATGAGGCACAAAGCCTGATTAGAGGCTACAGTTAAATAGCAATTCCAGAGGGCCTGATTGGTCATATTTCATGCTATTTAGAAGGTATCCTTGGATATTGTTTGGGCCCACTGATGCAGTGTTCTTGGCCATAGAGAGAGAATTAAGGACCTGTTCCCTAGTGATAACGGGGGAGTTATATTGGATGGTATTTCCTGAGGGAAGGTTGAAGGGGACAGAGGAGTAAAGTTAGGGATGAATTTGTTGGGCAGTAGGTTTATTATATCTTCTGGCTCAGTATAGGTGGCTCTATTAACAATGAGTTCAGCACAAAGTTGTGTATTGTTTTTGAGGTTGCAGGCATAGCTAAAGAATGCCTTTTGGTTGTCCTTGGCCTGGGAGACCACATTTATCTCAAATTTGGCTTTGGTAGACTTTATTTGTCTTCTGAGTTGTTTGTTTAGTTTGATGAGAGTGCTTCTATCCTGCTGAGTGCTGCACCTCCTAATTTTTGCCATGATTTTTTTGTTTAGTTATACAGCCTACTGATGTTCAGATTCCACCAGGGTGACTTGTTTTTTGAGTTAGTTTTGTCTTTCTTACAGCTGCCTCTATACAGCTATTAACATGCTTGTACAAGGTTTCTTTCAACAGTTACAAATAGGCAGCAGTGTTCTCAGGGATAATGTGGGCTTGAAATTTTGCCAGGTTATCACTTAACAGTAGGAAGTTAGCCTTAGAGTAGTTTCTGAATATTCCAGTGTTAGCTGGAGTTCCATGTTATTTTTACTTCAATGGAGACCATTTTGTGGTCTGACCTTACCAAAGAAGACATTACACTTGGGGGTGTGCAGCACTCTCCCATATTAGTGCAGATCACATCCAGTATGGTTGCACCCCTGGTCAGTGTATTGACAATCTGGATCAGGGAGATTGTATTTACAAAATCCAGGAATCTATGTGCTTGTATATTTGGTGTCATATGTGATTCCTAGTTAAGAGTATGGTAATTAAAGTTGCCCATGAACTTGAGGTATATTTATTTTTAATGTAAATTGAGAAACCTCCACCTTTAGTCCTTGTTTGTGTAGTAGCTGGTCTAAATGTGTGGAAGACATTATAACCTTGCACTGTCAGTGCACTCTCCATGGCTTTAAACCATGTCACAGTGACCACATAGATATCATTATTCTCTAGAATGAAGACAGCTTCTAGGGAGTGGACTTTTTTGTTTAGACTCTTTGCATTTAGCAGTAACACCTTTAGATTTTCTTGGTTTTGATTTGCTATGTCAAAAGTACTTTCAGTTTGGCATTGCCAAAAAAGGCACTATAGGGGAAGACAATGTTTAGCTAATATTTGAAAGACTAGAGGAGAGAGGTGCAGGCCATCCCTGGCAACGCATCACAATAAGTCGACCCTGATGATTTATGGATGACGTATTTAGGCAGATGTTCTGAAGTTAGAAGCAAATCAAGCAGTACTTACTGAAAAATAATTTTCTTGTCAAGAATGATGAAAAGAGGGGAGTCGCTAGAATGGCTACTGTCTGGCTACTACTAGTGTTGGTTTCACCATAGCATCATGCTGCTGGGATATGATGCTCTTTTGCTTCTTCTCTCACCAGAAGCAAAACAGTTGCACCAATCTCAAGAAGAGAAGCAGTCCACAGGCTGTTTGGTGATCCACAGTCTTGTCCCAGATGATGCAAGGCTCTATTGACTTGTTGTAGTCTTTTTCTGGTAGATGTCTTGAATAGCAACCAGACCACTCAGGAAGGTCAAGCAAAGAAACTCAAGTCCTACCCAAAATCAGTAAGGAATCAATGCACGATGATCCTTCTCTCACCAGGAGCAAAAAGTAAGCAGAAATTTCAAGCTGGGACCTATGAAGCAGTCATTAGGCTTTATGATGATTAGCACTCTCCAGGAAATAATGTCCCTGTGCTCATCCTCTCACCAGGAGCAAAACAGAAGCCCTAATCCCAAAATGTCTACTGAGAGCCAGAATGTGGGTTCTCCAATAATTGGTAGTCTTGAAGTAGATTGTGCAGATTTTAAAGGTAAGGTGGAAAATGGGTTATATTATAAGAGTTTCAGTGTGCACTAAACAATTAGATTTGAAAGAGGTGGTAACTTAAGCTTTAGCTATCCAAGTGGAGAGCCAGTAATTTTAAAAGCTCAAGTTAGATTGTAAGGGGGTGGGCACTTTGTATTCTAGTTCTATGGAATACAGTGGGAAGGCCAATACATTAAAATAAATGGGAGTGATTTCACAAAATGATAATTTTGTGCTTACTCAGAACAGCCAATGAAAGAGGAAAGGGCAGAGATATATGGTCAAATTATCATGCGGGTCAGGCAACTAGAAAGACAGTTGAGTTTAAAAACACAACAGCACCAGGGTGGGACAGTGAGGGAAAAACTTAATTTCTGTGTGATTCACAAGAGACAGAGCTGTGGTCTATTTCCTAGTTTAAATATGCAATTAAAAGCATACAGGTAAAACATAATGTAAAGAAAATAATTCACAATATACAAAATAGAAGAAGGAAATGAAGGAATATAAAACACAAGAAAGCAAAAGCAAACTACCCTTTCCCTCATTCAAGTTGTGGCAGAGACTGGGAGAGCTTTTCCAGTAAAACCTTTTTTTTTAAATAAAGGTCCATAGCTAGCTGACAAGACATATTTAATTCCAGGAATGAACTCCTTCACATTGGGATTAAGTGTACTCCTCCCCACAAGGTCATCAAGTGCAATGGCATCACCAATGACCATGCCAGGGAACTGATTCTGCAGCTGGTCCAAGGTTGGCTGGAAGTTGTGGATGGAATAAACCACTTGCGTGCCTCCTCTTCTTCCAGGATTTGTTGGAAACATAATTTAATAAGCTCTTCCTCCCTTAACTCTACTATCTGCCTAGTAAATTCATCTTCATTTTCCATCTATATGTACTGTGCATAATTTCTAAAATTGTTTTTTATCTGGAGCTTAAGACTGTAGGCTTAGAGCCTTAGACTGTCTTTTAAGCTAGGTTGCATGACAAATGAAAACAAGACAAATCAACTCAGGGGGCCCAGAGATATTGGAACTTTACCTACTTTTTAACAAAAGTTCTTGAAAGACAAATGAAATTGATTGCCCTCTATTCTTAACAACTCTAAGCCTTTTGAAACAGGCCTAACTATGACTCTAGGTACAAGTTCCTCCTGTCATGTGACACTGTGCTGATAAGGAAAAGAAAGTAATTGCTAGTAAAAGTGATACATTCCCCAAGATAACTGAGAGACAGTGAGACTTTCTCTCTTTCTGTAAAACACACACATAACACACACACACACACACACACACACACACACACACATGCAAAGAAAGATAAATTATCAGCTGATTTATATTGAAGTAGTATATCTGATGTTAAGTGATGGATTTTGTGAGGTAAGTAGATTCTTGATGAACTAAATGTCTCTGTATCACCAGATTAAAAGTTGTTTATCGTTTTCCCAGAATTTGCAAACAGTTATGGCAGAAACATTGCTTAACTATTAAGCACATAACTTTGCCAAAGCGTTATCTGTACTGCCACATTTTCACATATATGCAAAAAGTTTTCATTCTGGGTTGACTGGCAGACCAAGTGTATGCTAACGTTGTAATGAAGTAGCACTAAAGGAATCAGCTCTTTATACTTCGACTAGGTGGAGGATTTCATTATCCCCCAAAGTAAACTAAAATATTTCAACTTTACTATATTATGCTTCCTGGAGAATGTTCAGATTTGTTTAGTAACTGCCATAATAACAAGTTCTTGAAAACATTTCTGTGCATAAGCTACACTGCCACACCTCTCAACCTGCAGACATCAAACATCTAGACAAAAGCTCCTGAAAAGTCAGTACATCTGGCCAAAAAATTGAGACAGCTAACAATCAAGCAATGTGCATACATAAGCATAACCCCTCCGACTTCAAATAGATTTGGTGGAGGTGGTACCCACTGCGAAAAACAGCACATTATCACCTCAGCCTTTACTTACAGTAAAGCAACTCAGCAGCAAAACAAACCTATCATGTAAGTTAAAAAGACAGCCAGTAGTGTAGTTAGAGCAGAACAACAGAGGCAACTGTCCAAGGGCAAAGTGTTGTGTGGGAGCGTGATCAGCTAATTCAATTCTCTCTTTAATGCAAAATCAGCTTTTAACAACCTGGTATTGCATTTGCAGTTTAACCAGAGAGCTGCAGCACTCCTTGTAAGGTCTAAATTGTTTGCTACGCTTTAAAAGTTAAAAAAATGCCTCTCTTTTGTTTTTAGCTAAAACCTGAGCACTGTAGTGCTCTGTGCAAGTAGGGTATACATTGTATGCTACATTTTTTAGCAAACAATTTGCTACAGTTTAAAAAAAATGATTATTTTTTTTTTAATAAAATGGGTGGAAGGAGGGTTGTGGGCTGGGCACAGAAATGGGACCTGAATTGAGGGGCAGGAGGGAGGGGGGATATGTCATGCATCTGATCACGTGGATGGTGTACTAGTAAAAGGAGCAGACATTTTTTTTTTGCTCAGTGAAAGAGTGTGGGGAGGGGTGCAATCGGCTTATTACAGAATATTTTTTTAATTTCAGTAAAGTGCTGCTTTCTTTTTTTTGTCTTTTTTAGTCTTCAATAGACGTTAATGCAGCTAGTTAATTTTATACTATTCATGTGAGTGGAAATTTACAGCTTGTGAGCCACGTGCGTGCTCTCTGCAGGTACAAAAGCCAATAATATTAAGAACTTCTCATTTGCTCCTTCCATGTAAATGCATGCAACATATCTTGCCTGCTGTGCCTTTCTTACACATGTTTTAAAGCTACCAAAACTTCCAGTTTATTTAGGAAACATCTGCTAATTCCAAATAATTGTTAAATTACAGACACCTCTTAAAACAACACAGTGGATATAATGATTAACTGTATCCTGCTGAGTTTTACCTAGACGAAAGACAACACTGGAATAATGGTACAGGGACATTTGGGAAGTACCTGGATTTTGCCTTTCCTACTCACAAATATTTGAAATTCACTTTATGCTAAAAAAAAAAAAAAAAAAAAAAAAAAAAGATTTTAAGTACAGTGTTCCCCCCACTGCACTTATATTCATTTTAAGCCCTCGGCTAGCAGCATATCTACCAGGGTTGTTCTTACTTTATAGTCATCAAGGAGCAGTTCTTTTTACAACAGAAATACGGGATAAGAGACATGAACATCATAACACCAGTGTTTCACTTTTATTAACTATCCTCAAAAACAAAATAACAGACAAGAAATGAGTCACATTGGGAATTCTAGTTTTCAAAAACCCTCTGTAGTAAAATAAGATGCTATTCTATATTGCCCAATGCCATGTTAAAGTAATTATTTACTTTTAATAATTAATTGTGCAAGTTAGTTCAGAAATGCAACTATTACCTCACAAAGCTGCAGTGTTCTGCACCCTATTCATGTCCTGCACCTTATTCTCCAGTAAGATGTTACACATTCTCATTGAGAAATAATTGCCATCCCTGTGTTCTGAGTGACTGCCTTACAGACTATCTGCAAATATACAGAGCTGAGTATATATTTTTTGGTTATAGAGTTTGTTAATTTATTTTATTTATTTATTTTACATTTGTTGACCGGGCTAGTCTGGCTGGATACATGTCCATTTTCAGCAGAGGCCCGAGGAGAAAAGCTCCACTATATACTAAGTACATTACATAATAAAATTTACTACTCTAAGTTAAAAGCTAAGATCAGATCTTACAAAAAAGGAAAGATAATTTAAAAGGAACAAGTTTACAATAAGCAGTTCATTAAATATACACAATTGTACAAAAAGTACATACTTAATCTCAAAACAGTGAAAGAAACAAAACTGAGGAGGGTAGAGAAGAAAAGAGTGGAGGAAACAGGGTAAGAGAAAATGGTTAGTCAGGTGTATTGCAGGAACACAGCCAATGATTTTGGAAGTAGTGTTTAAGTTTTTGTTTGAAAAGTGGCAGGGATGTGGTCAGAGTTATGTCACTAGGTAGGAGATTCCAACTTTTACCTATTGTGTTAGTGAATAAAGAAACACCTGCTGTGTTGTTTGCCTTTATAGATTTTGTCATGAGTTTACAAGAGGAGCGAAGTGAGTTGAGATTGTTGTAAGGGATTAGAAGTTGAGAGAGTATTGGGGTGTTGTCAGGTAGGTATAAAATGTTGTGGGCAATAGTGAGTTGAGGAATTATAAGGTAGTTTTGAAATTCTAGCCAGCCTAGTTGTTTTAGATTTAGACAATGGTGGGTCCTAAATGGGTTACTAGTGGCGAAGCGAGCTATGTTGTTATAGCAGGTTGTAAGTTTGTTGAGGTTACTTTTCTTAAGGTTTGTATAAATAGGGGAGGCATATAGGAGAGTTGATAAAAGATGAGATTGTGCAATTTTGATTCTAGTTGCTGGAGTTAGAAAAGGTTTGATGCGATAAAGGGATCCTATTTTTCTGTTAACTAATTTGATGTTGTTGTTAATGTGCTGATCGAAGGAGAGATTATTGTCAATGGTTATTCCTAAAAGCTTTGTAGTGAGATCAGGTGAGATGAGAGTACCGTTATTTGAGGAAATGGTAAAGTTTAAAGGGGGGGATCGAGTGGTGGGGGAGAAGAGGAGGAGTTTTGTTTTTTTGGCATTTAGAAGGAGAAACCATTTAGAAAACCATGTTTCTACAGAATTAAAGGTATTTTGGGTCAGTGAGATCAGTTCTGTAGGGGATGGTGCCGAGCAGATAAGGGTAGAATCATCTGCGTATTGTATGCAGGTTGCTTGTGGGATTGCAGTCTGTAGATCGTTAATAAAGAGAGAGAACAGAAGTGGACCAAGAATGGAGCCCTGGGGAACTCCGATGGAAATGGGCAAGAGTGATGAGATATGGTTTTCCCATAATACTGCTTGTTGTCTGTTGTTAAGATAAGATTTAAACCACTTAATGGCGAATTTGTCACAAGAGAGAGATTCAAGAATATTGATTAAGAGAGAGTGGTTGACCATATTGAAAGCTTTAGAGAGAACAATGAAGAGAGCGGAAGAGAGAGTATTGTTGTTACGATTTTTGTTGATAGTGTCTACGAAGGAAAGAAGGGCAGTGGTGGTACTGTGGTGAGGTCTAAAGCCATGCTGACAGTTTGCTATTATGTTGTGAAGAGAGAGATAGTGCACAAGTTGCTGATGAATACATTTTTCCATGATTTTGGCTAGGGGTGAGAGAAGGGCGATAGGTCTAAAGTTAGAGAGGTTAAGGGAGTTACCACCTTTATGTAGTGGGATAATATAGGAGATTTTCCAGATGTCAGGGATGGTTCCCTCTTGGATAGTTCTGTTTATAAGTAAGGATATAGGGTAAGCTATTTCTTTGGCCGCTTTTTGAAGGAAGAGAGAAGGGAGCTTGTCTGCAGAAGGGGTGCAAGGTTTCAGTTTGTGAATGAGTCTATATATGAAAGAAGTAGATATGGGTTTTAGAGAGAAGTTAAAGGAGGAGTTAGCTATATTATTTGGAATATAAGAGTTGTTGGTGTTCATTTGTTTGGCTAGGGATTGAATAGTTTCAGAGAAAAAAGAGTTGAAAGCATTAGCAGTCTGGAGAGGGTTTCTGGGTCAGCATTAAGTGGGGATGGAGTTTTAGCAATTCCTGGGGAGAGAAGTCTATTTACTGATGACCAGAAGTATTTAGAATTGTTAAGATGAGTTTCCTGAAGTTCACAGTAGTATTTTTTCTTGTCAGAGATTATTGATTTTTTAGCTAAATTTCTAAGCTGGCGAAAAAGAATTAAATCAGGGTTTTGTCTATGGCATCTCCATTTTGTCCATGCTCTGTTTCTAGTTTGAATGATGTTTTTAGTATTGTTGGTAAGCCATGGGGCTGTTTTGGTTTTTACTCTAATAGAACGTTCAGGAGCATGTTTATCAAGTATGGATAAGAAGGTAGTATTGAAATATGAGACTGCCTCCTCCAGGGGAAGTGATTTTAAGCAATTCCAATTGCATGCTCTCAGTTCAGCTTGGAAGAGGTCTATGTTAAAATGTTTGATGGATCGAATTAGCCTAGTATTTGGGAGGTTAACACATTCTGATTTTTGTCTAGTAATGTAGGTTAGGAGTGGTCACTGACATCGTCCGCATAGTACCTACTTTATACTGTTTGTTTACTTTATTTGTGAGTATCCAGTCTAATATACTCTCTCTCTTACTGGGCTTATGGACCCTTGTAGTTGAGGTAATGGTATGGGTGAAACCGTGTAGGTTAATATGAGAGGAGGGATTGACATCATTGATAGTGTTCCAATCTATGTTAACGTCGCCAAGAATTATGGTTTCTTGGGGGTAGGTAGTAGAAACCCAGCTTAGAAAGTCTTCTAATATTGGAATGTTGTTGCCTGGAGGAAGATACACGCATATAATGTAAAGGGCTTTTTTGGCATTTAGTTGGAGTTTAATAATGATGGCTTCTATTTTGCTATCTTGGTTTGGACATGCTGGTTGGGTAGAGATGTTAAGTTGATTCTTGAAAAGTATTGCTACTCCGCCACCCTTACGTTTTAAGCGGTCATGTCTTACTACATTATAACCTTGGGGTATAATCTCTGAGTCTTTTGTGCCTGGGGTTAGCCAGGTTTCAGAGAGGCAAAGGATGTCAAAAGAATGGATATCTAAGAGGGCATGGATGAATGGTATTTTCTTGTGTATGCTTTGAATGTTGAGGTGCCCTATGAGGAAGTTTTTGTTATAGTTAGGTGAGCAGTTTTGGGGAGGAGGGGAGATTGGGCCAGGGTTGGGGTGGATGTCCCCATCTTGTAGGGTAGGATTAACTAGTTTAGTTAAAAGATTGCTCTTTAGAAGTGTGAGAGGTTTTGTTTTTTTGTGTGATTGTAGGAGGTAGGTAAGGTGATGTAGCCTGTGGAATAAAGGTAGATGATAGCTAGGGGTGGAATTAACATTAGAGTATGATGTGAAAGTAAATAAAGTAGAAGTGTGTTTTGTGAAGCATTTTGATAGTTGTTAAGTGAAATTTCAAAGAAGGTGAGATGGTATGTGGAGAGAAGGGTGGTTAAGAGTAAGATTGAGAGTATAGGCAAAGTTGGTATATAGGGAGTCATTATTTAGTTATCTGAGAGGTGAGGAGGAAGGAGGAAAGTACAAGTGAGAGAGGATGAGTATGTTAAGCAGGAGAGGGGTGGTAGATCTTTTGAAAAGTAGGAAAAATGAATTGGATGCTAGAGAGAATAAAGAATGAGTGGAGTAGAGAAGATAGAGTAGGGTAAAAGGAGAAGTATAAGTAAGGGAGAAAGGTAATGTAAGAAATTTAGGTAACTGGGTAAAGAAAGTGATAGGGGGAGTGGAAGGGGTGTGTTAAGGCTTGGTAGTAATGTGGCGGGAAGGAGAGAGATAGGATGGGAGGGAAAGGGGTGTGGTTGTAGAACTATAAGACTAGGACCCCTGGGGGTGGGTGGGAATTGGGGGTAGGGTAGGGGAGCGGAGTGAGCCCGTAGGGCGAACGGAGCGGGAAGAACCAAGGAGAAAGAAAGCCAGGAGAAAAACAATCAGGAGGCCCGTTTGGGAGCACTCCCAGGGTTAGCTGAGCCCTTCTAGTGGAGAAGGAAAATAGTAGGATGTAAAAGGATGGATTCGAGAGAGTCTGTAGAAATATAGTGAGTCCAGATAGAGTTAAAAACTAATGAGTATAGGTTAATAGTGTCAAATCACTATAGGGGTCAGTGTTTGAAGAGCAGGAGAATGTAAGTAGTGGGAGAGATAGGAGGCTAAAAATGAAAGAGCAGAAACTCCAAGCAAGTATAAATAAGTCAGGATAGCTAAGAAAATAGGAACGAAACACAGGGTAGGACAGGTATGATTACTTGAGGTAGATTCAAGGGAGTGGATAGTAAGCTTAGAGGTGAATTCCCTAATGAGTGGAATACAACTAGAGAGGGGAAAGCAGACTTATACTGCCATCTAGTGGCTGTGTATAGTAATAGCTATGCAGTACAGGCTAGTCGAGATGAGGAAAAAAATGTGGGAAAATAGAAACGGCCACTGGTGAGAGTAGGGTGTTGAGTAAGGCAAGCTGCTGGCAGCCACGAGGCAGAGCGTTGTCTTGTGACAAACAAGTAGTGGTACTAAAAGTACATACATGCGGCAGGTTTTAGAGCAGGTGCTGCCTAGTGAAAGGTAGCAGAGTCAGATTCCCTTTTCCTGGAGGAGCTTTACTGGAGCTTATTTGCTGGGCAGGTAGCCACTACAAGAGGGGTCAAGGAAACACAACCGAGGGCCAGCTGTAAGGAAAAAGATTCACACAGTTAGTCAAGCGACTAAAGCAACCCAAGTTACACTGTAAAGCTACAACTGTAAGTTAGCAAGGAGAAGAGGGGCTGAGGAAATAGTCAGAAAAACAGAATAAGTAAGTGCAGAAGGCAATGCCACATCGGTTACTAATCACCAACATGAAAGAGGAAGTCAGAGAAGGAGCGTAGGGTACTGCATCAACAACACACAATCGTCGCTGAAGCTAAGAAGTAGCGGGAGAGATGAGAGGCTATAAAAGAAAGATCAGAAACTCCAAGCAAGTATAAATAAGTCAGGATAGCTAAGAACGAGAGGAGAAGTAAGGTGAAGGATATAGTAAGGGAAAGAGACACACAGAGAGAAGGTACCAAACAAACAAAGGGCTACAATATTAAACAGTTTAGAAATAAAACTACATTTCTACTAATTCAGAGAAGCATATCCTAATCTATGAGGTTATTAAAAATACCAATTTCAATACAGGTAAAGACTTAGCATGAATATTGTCTCCACATACGGGCATGAGGTTTTAAAACTGAGTACAGTATACAGCTCGCCTCAACGCTCAAACGCCAGCAAGATTTAGCCGAAAACAAGAAACGGATGTTGCAGTTCGGAAGAAAATGAGATATGTAACAAATGGATTTACTGTGCTATTTACGCATCAGATCTCTGTTGAAACTGTTGTCTCACTGTTCTGAGAGACTGATCGGCAAATATACAGAGCTGAATATATTTTTTTGGTTTTAAAGTGTGTACTGTTAGTTGTTGCTTAGATCTCTGTTGAAACTGTTTCTCCACTCCCCACCCATTTTCTGCCGTGTCTTCAATTGGTATAGTAACAGCTGCATTCAAATTGCTGGAACCTGTGTTCTGAGAGACTGCCTTACAGACTATCTGCAAATATACAGAGCTGAGTATATATTTTTTGTTATAGAGTTTGTTAATTGTTGCTTAGATCTCTGTTGAAACTATTGTCTCACTGTTCTGAGAGACTGATCGGCAAATATACAGAGCTGAGTATATTTTTTTGGTTTTAAAGTTTGTACTGTTAGTTGTTGCTTAGATCGCTGTTGAAACAGTCCCCCCCCACCCATTTTCTGCTGTGTCTTCAGTTGGTATAGTAACAGCCGCATTCAAATTGCTGGAACCCGTGTTCTGAGAGACTGCCTTACAGACTATCTGCAAATATACAGAGCTGAGTATATATTTTTTTGGTTATAGAGTTTGTTAATTGTTGCTTAGATCTCTGTTGAAACTGTTGTCTCACTGTTCCGAGAGACTGATCGGCAAATATACAGAGCTGAGCATATTTTTTTGGTTTTAAAGTTTGTACAGTTAGTTGTTGCTTAGATCTCTGTTGAAACTGTTTTGTCCCACCTACCCTCCCTATTTTTGGTTTGTAGTTTAAATTTGGTGGCTTTTGCAGTTGCACGCCCCACTGTAGATTTGATCTGGGACACTCCCCCAGTCCCATCTTTTTACCACATTCTACCTAATAAACTCTTTCTGCACTTGCTTTTAGTCCTTTTTAATTCAATTGCATTTTTTAAACTGTGTTTGGTCTAATATTGCTGCATACTCAAGTGTGCTAGCTTAGCTAGCACTGCATGTGAATTGTTTTTACTACTGTTTTTGCTACTTTTCTGTAAAAAAAAACTGTAAGCCTGTTTCCTACCTTTCCTATAACTAGTTTTCCAGATACAGATTTGCTGTATCCAGGACTGTATGCAAGCTTCTGAGCCCCCCAAGCCTTTCTGTGTTGGAGCAAGCCTTCTAGCTTATCAGTGGGAGTGGTAAGCACTAGGTAACCTGCCTACCGCATAAGGAGTGGTTCTGGCCCAGAAATTGTAGTTATTGGCTGTTTGGGCAATCTTTTCCATCTCTCTCAACTTTCTGATTTGAAAGCCTGCATTTGCACTTGCTTCTGTCCTGTAACTCGTCTAGTGCAGATACAGATTCTTAGTTTTAGCACTTAAATTTGCTTATTCATGCTCAGCACTTGTTCAGAACTTGTAAGCACTAAATAAGCTACTAATTACTATAGCACTCAATCTTCCTCATTACCTAGAGGAAAACAGTTTTTGTACTTAGTTTTCTCACTTGTTTAGAGAAAAACAGCTCTTGTACTCACTGTCCTCACTTATCTAGAGGAAAATAATTTTTTATTCAGGCATGTCACAAGGGTCAGCTCCCAGTGTTCTCTCCTGTCTATCTGATGAATTTGGGCATCTTTAGGCAATGTAGAAATTGCCTCATGTACACATACAACCCTCTCCTCCTACCACCCAACACTACAACCTGTGAGAGATGCACTTATCTAGCCAAACTGAAGGTAACGCTCTCTCCAACCAAGACAGAACTTGACAGTCACGAGGAGAAGGTAATCATTTGCACCACACCACACTCATCACATAGTCTTACTAAATCTACACCACCAAAATCCACACATAGTAACACAAAAACATTCGTGGAGGCTCTCAATAATAATCTGCCTAAGCAACAGATACCTCCAAAGCAGAAATGCAAGGAATCCTCAATCCCCCAACACAACCCAAATGACACATAGCCCACAGACTCAGTGTGCCACTCAACCACAGCCGATAAGGTAAAACAACATACCCAACACACTAGTCATAGGTGACTCTATAGTCAGGCACACTGATGTCCCACTCACCAGGCTAAACAAGGAGAAGATTACTGTCAGCTGCCTGTCGGGTGCCAGGATCTGCCACATAACCCACACACTCTGGTCACTCCACAACAAGTACAAATATGACTCTGTCATTGTCCATGTTGGTATGAATGACCTGAGATGTACCTCTCTGGACTACATGAAAAGAGACATGGAAGAGCTCTCTGATCTTGTAGCCCAGGCAGGTATGACCCAAGCCCTGAGTAGCATTCTGCCATCGCCCAGAATGATACCGCAGTACAAGGACAAAATGATTGACTTCAACAATTGGCTAAGCTTCTGGTGTCATTCTAAGGGGATCCAGTATCTGTCTGCTTGGGATGACATGGTCGACAGACCACGAAGCTTTGCCACAGATGGCCTGCACCTGTCGCCCCTGGGATTTCGGATACTGGCTAAGGCTCTTGCTGCCCCTATAGTGCCTTTTTTAGGCAGGGTTCAAATAACAAATTCACCACCATAACAGGAACAGGCAAGCAAAAACTGAGGGTAATGCTACTCAATGCTAGAAGTCTAAATCTCAAAATGCACTCACTCGAGGCACTCCTTAAAATGGAGAACATCGATATCTATGCAGTGACTAAGCCCTGGTTCAAGGCTCCAGAGAGCACCCCTGCACTACCAGGCTCTAACTCATACCACACATTTCGGCCATGTAACCTGGACCGAAACACCAAAGGCGGAGGTGTGTCCATATTCATTAAGGATATCCACACCTCCAGGCTAGTTGCTCAGCATAATGCATCCGATGTTATCCAGGTGCAACTAACTCTGGGCAAAACTGCAATTCAAATTGTAGCTACAGATCCCCCACCATGCCCCAGGATTCCCACTCCTCTTTTCTTGATGTACTGGAAAATATTAGGGTTCAACCAAACACCCTAATAATGGGTGACTTCAACTACCCCACCATTAGCTGGGAAAGCTACTTGTGTACCAACTCCTTAGCTCAACGCTTTCTGGAATTCATTAACTCCAATGCCCTAGATCAACTTATCCAGACCCCCACCAGGGGCAACAATATCCTAGACCTAGTCATTACCAACATGAGTGACCGGTGTTCCACACCTGAAGTCAACTCCTCCTTGGTCCGATCCGACCATAAGCTTATCACCCTTGATATCCACATCCCGCCCCCACCCCCCATTAAGGAAACCACAGTAAAAAATTTCTCCAAACCCAACTTTGTGCTTCTTAAGACAGAAGTGGTGAACTTCATGACACCCATGTAGATGGACAATACAGTTACAACTGCTGAATCCTACACAAATGCACTCTATAAGCACTTACACGAGTGCATGGATCGTGCTATCCTAAACAGAACCAAGATGCTATCCTCCAAAAAAAGGAAGCCAATCTGGTGTTCCCCTGCCATAAACAAACTGTACAACAGAAGGAAGAATCTGTTGCAAAAGAGAGTAAAATCCCATGAGTGGAGGAGCTCCCTGGTCAGCCTCAGTAAGAAGCTGAGATCCCTTATAGGATCCTCCAAAGCTAGCTATGAAAACAAAATTGCCACTAACTCCAATGACAACCAGAAAGCATTATATAGCTATATCAAGAATCTAGATGGTAACACCCAGATCTGCTCTGAGTTACAGCACAAAGGCACGAAAATTACAGAACCAACTGATATTGCCAACATCCTGGCAAATAGGTTCAGTGCTAACTTTACCCCCCTCTCACCCCCTAAAGGGCCCATATCTATACAGGAAGAAGGCAGAGTCCCTGTAATCACAACTACGCAGGTAAAAGCTGCACTCTCTAAAGCAAAAAACAGCATACATGAGACCGGACAACATCCCAGGCTGCGTTTTACATGAACTTCAGAATGAACTGGCTCCCCACTTAAGCACCATGTTCAATAATAGTCTCGCATCAGGCTTTGTGCCTATTGAATGGTGCACAGCAACAGTTATTCCACTCCACAAAGGGGGAGCCACCACTGATCCTGGGAACTATCGACCTATTAGCCTGACGAGCCTGGCCTGCAAGGCCATGGAACGTATCATCATGGAACTCATAAACAAAGACATTGGTAACCTCCAAACTCTGGATCCCACCCAGTTTGGGTTTGTGAAAGGCAGATCATGCCTCCTGAACCTGATCAAGTTCTTTGAGGCAGTCACCAAAGCCGTGGATGAGGGTAAGGTGGTTCACACAGCCTATCTTGACCTTGCCAAGGCTTTTGACACCATCCCCCATTCTGGAATTATAGCTAAACTCACTCAACTAGGTATAAATCCCTACATCACAAGATGGGTTGCCAGCTGGCTCACTGACATAACCCACACCGTAAAAGTTGCAGACTCCAAATCTGACCTCAAAGCAGTGACAAGTGGAGTACCCCAAGGTTCCATCCTGGGACCTGTCCTGTTTGGTATCTACTTCTCTGAAATGCAGGCTAACACAGAAGGCCTCTGGCTAATGAAGTTCGCAGATGACTGCAAACTAGAAGCCATAGTCAAGTCCCCAAATGATGTGGACATACTACAGAAGGGCCTCACTGAGACAGATGCCTGGTGTCAGAGCCATGGCCTCAAGCTCAATGCCAAAAAGTACAGTGTCATCCCCTTTGGTAAAAACTCTGTACCCATGAACTACCACATAGGGAGCAATCTACTTAACACTGAATGCATGATAAGAGACCTTGGGACCCAGGTGGACAGTAGTCTCTCCTTTGATAGTCACATCACCACAGTAGTCAGGAAGTCCTTTTACGTGGCACACCTCATCATAAAAGGGTTCTCATCCAGGAAAAAAGAGGTCATTGTTCCCCTCTACTCGTCACTCATTAGACCCATTATAGAGTACAACTCCCCTTTTGGAATGTACCTCACAAGACATCTGCAGCAGCTGGAGAGGCCACAGAAGTACCTCACAAAGAGAATTACTGCCCTCAAACAAATGCCCTACACTGACCGCCTCAAAAAACTCCAGTTTTACTCCATAACATATCCCCTACTCTGAGGTGATCTCGGCCTAACATATAAAGCTATGTCAAACCCAGAGCTGTTGGACATGCTACACCTAAAGAAATCCCAATCCCTCCGAGCTACATACTCTAGGGATCTAAACCCTGTCACCACAATAAACAGGACACGCTGGAGGGATAGATTCCTGTCCCAGTGACTTCCTATACTCTGGAACAAGCTACCCATCTATGTCGAGCAAAGTTCTTCATTAGCACTCTTCAAGAAAAATCTTGATGAGTGGACGGGAAATAGGAAATACACTCTGGGGATCACTTCTGTGTCTCTGCTCGACAGTGGCACAGGAAAATAACTTTCTTGGGTGGTGTAAGCCATGGAACCTTGCTGGCTAGGCTTATGTAGGCCCTTGGGCCGATAGCCCAGAACCTACCTATGAACCTAAAAAATAAATAAATAAAACTCCATCTTACCACTGAAGTTCATGATACTTTTCAATGCCTTATACCCCTCTCCTTTGATATAGTATGATAATGATTCTAAAGGAAAGACAACACAGTAATATTATAAACAAAATTGTTTATCTCTCTAGTCTCTTATATGACATCTTGCAGGAAATGAGAGTGGGGAAGCATTTTAAATGAAACATGCCCACTGTCATTATGGGAGAAATATCAACCCTTGGTTTATATACAGATATGGAACATTAGGAGAGGGTCCGAAACCATACTTCACAATGGTTCAGAATTTCACATAAGTTTCAGATTTTTGCCTCATATTTTTGGTTTGTTTCTCATAAAATTTGTGATTTTTCTGTCAAATCATTGAAAGCTGAAGTCATTTAATAGTAACAAACATTTGAGTTTCAGACATCATATCCTTCAGCCAATGCAAAACTTGTTATTCTACCAACTTTCTGAGTTACTGAAAGCAATTTCTAAAGTCTGTCTCTGATTTTTGGCCTTTGTCCTACAGTCCCATGGTCCCACCATTACCTTTGGCTTTATCCAGACTTCCTGTACTCAGAGGTTGAGAGGTATGGCTGAAACTGAATATTTATATACTCACATACTGTAGCTGTGATGGAATTAACTATACTCTCTTTAAAGACACTTTCTAGCACCCATTCTTTCAATGTAACCATCATTCTTTAGATAATGGTTTCATCTTTATATTCTGCTATTCCTCTTCTATTTTCTGTTTTGTTCAAAAGGTAAATATGAGAGAAGTGCACGCATTACTGAGAATGAGTGCTACAGATTTATATACTTGTTTTATGATTCTCTTCCATGTATTATAGTAACTCTGGAACTTTTCTCCTCAGGCCTCCACTGGAAAGGGGTTCAGTGCCCAGTCAGACTTTCCAGGTAAACAGATACAAATAAAATAACAAGAATACATTACTACTCATGATGCTACCAGCATCTACCTCAAAGTTGTCCTCAAGTTTGCTGATCATCTCTGATTTTATCTCATATATGTTGATTTCTGGGAAATCTTTATGACAGTCAGTTAGGAGTAGCCAGAATTAAGTCCATACCATTGTGATATTAATATTTAAAAAAAATTGTCCCTGGTTTATGCCTGTTGCTCTTTCTTCTGAAACGGCTGCTCTTCATCACTATCCATGCTCTAGCTCACTATGGCCATAATGTTAGTTAATGTCATAAAAATAAAAAAAAAGAAAATGAAACAAATCATGAAAGAAGGCATCCAACATCTATTTCCTATATGTGTAAAGTATGGTTTCTTTCTTGTTTTCCAGCAAGTATCACACAACTTTTGTCTTTTGTTTATTGTCTGCATGCAATAAAAAGACTTAAATTTTAGGCAGCTTCCTCTGAAAAAAAGGACTGTAAAATTGTAGTTTATAGGTGCCATTTAGTATTTCATAGTGGCCTGTTATTTAAAAAAGGCGCAGATGGTGAAATTAAGAACTTTAATAAGGGATAAGTGCTTTTGTTTAGTAAAATACAAAACTTCATCAGATCAACTACAAACTTCCCATAATCCCAATTTATCTAGGACAAAATAATTACATGACCGCCTCCAAATGGAATTCTTAAAGAGGCAATAAAAAACACAAAACAAGTGACATTTTACAGAATTATCCCGAAGGACAAATTCACATACATATAAAATATCTAAAATATATATGTACATGTAGAAAAATATATACATATGATTATATAAAATTCCACATATTATAGTTGACTGAATGATAAATAGATTAAATGTAAAATTCATATATATAAAAAATATAGTAAGATAATATTTATCTACACTGTGCCTTTAGTTTTAAAACACAGCCTATAGAGGCCAATTCATTTATGAAAATAATATTTTCTGCAAAACTCAGTACAGATGTAAGGTATGTGACCTACATACTGAGCTTCTAAAACCCTTCCTGTATTCTTTCTTTCTTTCTTTCTTTCTTTCTTTCTTTCTTTCTTTCTTTTTTCTGTTGCAGTTTATTTTTTATTTTTTCTTGGACACAGTTTATCATATCTTCTTCATATACTGTAGCAAAGTGCATCTTTTCCTCCTGAGACATCCTTTTTCATATTCTTCTGTTTGCTACTATCAGTTACTAGGGATGGATTAAGATTTATTCCTGTAAAGTTCCCTTTGATAAGCTTTCCAGCTGCAAAAAATATGAATTGAAGATTGCCTGGTGCTTTCCTCATGCATCTTACATTTATGCACATCCATCCTCTACACACAAAACAAGATCTAGGTTTTTCCTTTTATGTATCATACTCTTTTTCCCTATTATCATCACCTCACCATATTGGCTATGTTCCTATCTCATTCCAGTAATTAAACCTGGTAAGTTTACCATGTGCTTCTCTGCCAGGACCCCTGCCTGTCATCTGCTTAGTTCTAACATTATCCTCAGCACGGTAACCACAAAAAAAGCGCAGATGGTGAAATTAAGAACTTTAATAAAGGATAAGTGCTTTTGTTTAGTAAAATACAAAACTTCATCAGATCAACTACAAACTTCCCATAATCCCAATTTATCTAGGACAAAATAATCACATGACCTCCTCCAAATGGAATTCTTAAAGAGGCAATAAAAAGCACAAAACAAGTGACATTTTACAGAATTATCCCGAAGGACAAATTCACATACATATAAAATATCTACAAATATATATGTACATGTAGAAAAATATATACATATAATTATATAAAATTCCACATATTATAGTTGACTGAATGATAAATAGATTAAATGTAAAATTCATATATATAAAAATATAGTAAGATAAAATGTATCTACACTGTGCCTTTAGTTTTAAAACACAGCCTATAGAGGCCAATTCATTTAGTCCAAAAAAACCAACAACAGCCAAACGTAAAATCCAATAAGTTCCTTCTTTTCCAATACCAACTGCCATGGGCCCCCCTCTCATTTGGCATTACTTGATCAATAACTATAAATTGAAAATAATATCCAGAGGATTCATAGGTTCATAGGTTCATAGGTTGGTACTAGGCTATCAGCCCTAGGGCCTATACAAGCCTAGCCATAACAATTCCATGGCTATTTCTTCCCACACTGTTTATAGGTTCATAGGTTGGTACTAGGCTATCAGCCTTAGTATATGTCTGTAAAGTGCATTGGTGTTTTTTTTAACCTTAATGTCATAAATATGTTCATAAATGCTACACAAGTTTACGTTCTGTTTTCCCTATGTAAAAGGCTTGACATAATTGACAAAGGGCCCTATACACTACACCAACACTGTTACAGTTATATCTACCCCTTATTTTGAACATATATCCATTAATGTCAAATAGTTCCCCTGTATTAATATACATACAATAGGAACAACATACATACTTGGACATCTGTGGGATTCTATAAGAAACCCTTTTCCTACCTGATTTTTCCACCGAATTTTTCAAGTTTAGCCCTCTTGTCAAAACAATAGTTGGTTTTTCACTAACTTTTGGTCTAATACTCCCATCCTCAGTTATTACATGCCAGTTTTTGAAAATGGTGTCACATACTTTGTGATGGTCCACAATAAACCTAGTAATAAAAGACAGTCTAAAACACATGTTGTCTTTACTTTTATTACTATTTACAACTACTCCCGGTCCAGTTGTATCATCACTGGATCGGAATATTTCAGTACCACCAAGAATGGGAAAATAAAAAGTATTTTTTATATATATGAATTTTACATTTAATCTATTTATTATTCAGGCAACTATTTGTTTGTGTCTTTCAGCTTTTTCTGGTTAGGGGTCGCCACAGCGGAACTCCGGTCCGCTAATGATTGGTAGTTGATTTTTACGTGCCGAGTTACCAGCCCTGATGCACAACCTTCAACAAAGGTACGCCCATTCACGCATGTCTCCACGCAGAAGACACTCTAGCTGTGAATCGAACCGGACAGCGTCTTACTGTGAGGCGACAACGCTACTGCAGCACCACCATCAGGCAACTATAATATGTGGAATTTTATATAATTATATTTATATATTTTTCTACATCTACATATATATTTGTAGATATTTTATATGTATGTGAATATGTCCTTCGGGATAATTCTGTAAAATGTCACTTGTTTTGTGTTTATTTATTACCTCTTTAAGAATTCCATTTGGAAGAGGTCATGTGATTATTTTGTCCTAGATAAACTGGGATTATGGGAAGTTTGTAGCTGATCTGATGAAGTTTTGCATTTTACTTAATGAAAGCGCTTATCCTTTATTAAAGTTCTTAGTTTTGGAGCATAATTTCATCATCTGCGCCTTTTTTTGTGGTTACCTAGTTGATGTTTTCTTTGGTTTGCCGTTGTTTATTATCCTCAGCACAGCTGATATGAATTCAGGATCAAAGGGAGTCATAAGGGAAGCATTTGAGAAGGATGATAAATCACCTTCTAGCTTTCTGGCCTTCCATGAGACACGGTAATATTTCATTCCTGTGGTAAAATAATCATACAGTAAAGTTAAACAGGTGGGAGCTCACAAACTTCATCATGTATTCTTACTAGCCATCTCTTGTTACAGATTTCCATACAGCACAATAAAACTTCAAGGAATTAACAACTCTAGTTAGTAATATAATCGAAGCCCTTGCAGATCTGATCCAAACCATCAGACATATTTTAAGTTCAATAAATTCAGCTGGCTGTAGCCAGTGTTAAGTACTTCCTCAAATAAGTTATATAGATATATTACAATATTTTGTCAGAGAAATGATGAACAGTAAAGGATGAAAAAAGTACATTGTTATAGGCAGACATAGATATCTTTCTTTACCATGGGGGCTTCAGTGCTTATGGGCGACGTGACATGTCTCTTTTGTTTGACATCATCTAGGAAAATTAAAGTAAAATCACTGTGTTTTTAATTAAAACTAATTTTAGAAATTTATATTAGGAGCAATGCAGAGCCTGCAGGAAAAAAATGTCTCATAACAGGAAAGCGAAAAGAAAAGACTACTGAAAAATGCAGAGTAAATTTAAATAGAAGACCATTGCCAAAGAGAGAGAAAAAAAGCTTCTGGGTCAGGGAAATGTTAACTTGGGAAATGTATTTCTACATTTAAATGCCAGGTGTCAGTAGAAAGCAAGGCAAATACTGACATTTGTGTTCTAAAAGAAGCCTCTCTAGTCTGTCATATGCCAACCTTCGTGAACCCATTACTACATGTAAATGCCAAATGCCATTAGAAAGTAATAGGGTATTCTTTAATTTTCAGTCTAATAATGAAAATGCTAAAATTAAAAACATAAAGACACAGAGTACATTTGATATTATATAGAAGAAATTATGATTTTAACACTTGTCTTTTTCCAGTACTTCAAAGAGGAATTAATATTGTGTGTGTGTGTGTGTGTGTGTGTGTGTGTGTGTGTGTGTGTGTGTGTGTGTGTGTGTGTGTGTGTGTGTGTGTGTGTGTGTGTGTGTGTGTGTGTGCGTGTAATAATAATAGGAGTGTTGCATTCCTTAGTTCTCTTGTTAGCTCTCTAGTTAGAATGGACTGTGATTTAAGACATGCATACTGGTGTATTATTTCATACTGGCTAATATTTCAAACTGTTTTTAAAAATGCCACGAAGAACTTTTGCATTCTGTTGTCCAAATCTTTCTGAAATGTAAGAAAGCATTGAAACATAAACTAAATAAATAAACTGCCTTACTCATTCAATATAGTAATGCATTTAGCAATAAATAAGTAAAATACTATCAATAAAGTAAAAATTAAGGGACATGCAAGAATATTATGCTTTATGTTATAATGAACTTCAAAACAGCTGAAATGAGTGAGAATGGTAAAGTACATACATGGTTGATGAGCAGACTAATCTCTCTCTCTCTCTCTTTCTCTCTCTCATACACACACATACACACACACACACACACACACACACACAAACACGGTTCTTCATATAAAAGAGGAGTTGTGGATGTCTTATGCACTCAGCTATTTACATAAGTGTAGTGCTTGCTTCCTGAGCTTCTAATGTCATGTCCCTATGTTAGTGTTTTTATGAATTATAACCTATGGGAGAGGTATAAACAGCAAAACAAACAGCATTTTATGCTCAACTCCTGAGAGACTTGCTTGGCTACAAACATCTGCATTACAAGCTGAAGCTAAGTGAAACTTGCAGTAGTGAATTTTAGTCTTCTGTTAAGTACAAACTTGCAGTTTTGAAAGTACTGTATTTTTATTTTTTCTGTTTCCTAATTTTGTGTTTCTGAACAGTGTGCTGTGTGTCTCTCTGCAGTTATTTTGCTATAGGAGTGGGTGGTGTTATCACTTCTTTGTTATCTGATATTTAATAGCCTAGAGGGATTACTCTGTACTTTAAGTGCTAGCCACAAAGTTTGAGAAATCATTTTATGCTCAACTCCTGAGAGGCTTGTTTGGCTACAAACATCTGCATTACAAGCTGAAGCTAAGTGAAACTTGCAGTAGTGAATTTTAGTCTTCTGTTAAGTACAAACTTGCAGTTTTAAAAGTACTGTATTTTCATTTTTTCTGTTTCCTAATTGTGTGTTTCTGAACAGTGGGCTGTGTGTCTCTCTGCAGTTAGTTCCCCACCCTCCCTCCGTGTTCCTGTGTTGGTATTAGTGTTGGTGGCTCTGGAATTGCCTGCCCCTCCTGTAAGTCTGTATTAGAACACTCCTCCTGGATCCATCTCATTTGATCACTTAACCGAGTACAGTTAGATCATATTCTGAGTCTAGTGTTCACTCTACTTAATACAGAGAGAAGATTTGAGAAGGCCAGCTCACTTAGATTCTTCCTTCCTCTCTTCTTGCACTTAAAAAAAAAAAAAATGTTTGCACTTTATTCATTTGCTTTTACTGTATTTGTGTTTCCTCCTACTTTATTTTGCTTTTCTTAAAAGTACTCAGTTTTATTTATTAAGCCGCGGTGGTGCAGCTGTAGCATTGTTGCCTCACAGCAAGAGCTTCTGCTGTTTGATTCTCGGCTGGAGTGCCTTCTGTGTGGAGTCTGCATGTCCTCCCCACGGTCGAGTGGCATTCAAAAGACATGTGTGAATGGGAGTGCCTTCACTGAAGGTTGGGCATCAGGCTGGCAACTCGGCACCATAAAAATCTACTGCCAATCATTAGTGGACCGGAGTTCTGCTGTGGTATCCCCTAACCGGGAAAAGCCAAAAAGATAAGTGACAAACTCAGTTTTATTTATTGTGCTGCATTTATTACTGCTTGGTCATAGCCTGATTAAATTGTAACTGTTATTCTAAGTCTTTTGGTTTAAGCACTTGGGCTTCATACAGGCTGTTTTACATTAAGAAGGTTTGTGGTCTGCACTGTTGTGACAGGACAGGTAGCTTACATCCTTCTAAGCTGGGAATTGCTGATTGAAGGCCCAGTGTCTGCTATTCTAAAAGTGTATTAGTTCTGGCTTAAGCACTTAGGCTTCAGGCCAGTTATTCTACATTAAGAAGGTTTGTGGTCTGCACTCTTGTGGGAGGAGAGGCTGGATTCTGCCCTTCTGAGCTGGGAATTTCTTGTCACAGGCTTATTGTGACTGCTTATTTGAAATGTTTCTTTCTGAAATTGGTGTGCCTTGTTGCTGTAGCATAGACCAGAGTCAGGCCTGCTGAATCTAGCTTTGTTTGTATAACTTGAGCACTGACCCAGGCCATCTTTTTTTGTATAAGGTTCCCCTGCACCCTAGTAAGCAGGGGTGTGCAGCTAGAACTAGTCTGATTGAAGACTGCTGGAACAGGGCTCAGTTTTGAGCTTTTTTCTGGTTAATTGGGTAACTTGTTTAAGTCAGTTTGTTCATTTTCTATTGTTTTATATATATATATATATATATATATATATATATATATATATATACATATATATATAATTGCACTTTATTCATCTGCTTTTACTGTATTTGTGTTTCTTCCTACTTTATTACTGGAGGCATTGACTAGAACTCTGATCTGCGATATATAACAATAAGTATCCTTTTCTGTGCTTTTAAACTGTTTTTTTGAGTGTATCTGCTTTATTTTCTGAAAAAAATAAAAAAAAACAAATAAACAATATATATATATATATATATATATATATATATATATATATATATATATATATATATATGTATATATACATTCTTGCTTCCCGCCTTTCTAAGCTAGTATAGTCCAGTTTTCAGGTTAGTGCTGAATTCAGGGCTGTGTTACAAGCTTATGTGTTTGCCCATACCTTACTTGGATAGAAGAAAGTTTCTCTGTTCACCTGTGATAGAGGGGAGCTTTGAGCAGCCTATCTGTCCCTGGAGGAGTGGTTTCAGCCCAGAAATTAGTAGTTTATTGGCCATTTTTGGCTAATTTCTATCTCTTTCTTTTCCCTGCTATAAATACCGTATTTGCCCGGTTTTGCACGGGGAGCACCGGTTAGCTAGGGCAAAACTATTCCCGGATCCACAAAGTTTCCTCTTCAATTTTTCCCTTGGAACTAGACAAACTTTCAACTTAAGCACTCAAGCCATTCATTTCTCAGCCCGGCACGTGCTCAAAACTTATAGCAAGCACTTATAAACCCTAGCACTAGACCCTCCTGTACTGCACAGAAGGACAAGGCTCTCTAGTCGACCTTACCAGCCATCCAGTAAAACAGTTCACTATACCTATCCAGGCATGTCCAAAGGGCAGTTTCAGGTGTACTCTCCAGTCCAACTGGTGAATCTGGGCATTTTGAGGCAATGTTACAACTGCCTCATGTACACAGACAAACCCCTCCTCCTACCACCAAACACTAATACATGCGAGAGATGCAGTTATACAGCCAAACTAGAGGCTAAGCTCTCTCAACTCAAGACTGGATCGGACAGTCAAGAGGAGAAGGGAAATACTTGCATCACACCACCAGTCTTACATAGACCCATTAAACCAGCACCGGCAAAAAACACACATAAATACATGAAAACATACTCAGAGGCTCTAAATAAAAATCTGCAAAACCAACAGAGACCTCCAAAGCAAACATCCAAGCAACCTCCACCCCCCCCCAACACAAACCATGAAACACATACTTCACAAATACAGTGTGTGATGCATTCACAGCCCTTAAGGCAAAATATCATACCCAACATACTAGTAATAGGTGACTCTATAGTCAGGCACACTGACGTCCCACTCACTAGGCTGAATAAGGAGAAGGTTACTGTTAGCTGCCTGTCGGGTGCCAGGATCCGCCACATAACACAAGCACTCAGGTCACTCCAGAAAAAGTACACATATGACTCTGTCATTGTCCATGCTGGTGTGAATGACCTGAGTCGTACCTCCCTGGACTACATGAAGAGAGACATGGAAGAGCTCTCTGATCACATAGCCCAGGCCGGTATGATCCTGACCCTGAGTAGCATCCTGCCCTCACCAAGAATGATACCACGGTATAAAGAAAAAATTCTCGATTTCAACAATTGGCTAAGTTTCTGGTGTCATTCAAAGGGGATCCAGTGTCTGTCCACCTGGGATGACATGCTTGACAAGCTGCTTCGCTAGAGATGGCTTACACCTGTCACCCTTAGGCTTCTGAATACTGGCCAAGGCTATTGCCACACCCCCATAGTGCCTTCTTTTAGGCAAGGCTCAAAAGACAAACCCACCACCGTAAATAGCACAAGTAACAAAAAACTGAGGGTAATGCTACTCAATGCCATAAGTCTAAACCTCAAAATGCACGCAATCGAGGCACTCCTCAGTATGGAGAAAATCAATATATGTGCAGTAACAGAAACCTGGTTTAAGGCTCCAGAGAGCACCCCAGCACTACCAGGCTACAACTCTTACCATACATTTCGGCCACAGAACCTAAACTGAAATACAAAAGGTGTGGGTGTATCCATATTCATCAAGGATACACACACCTCCAGGTAAGTGGCACATCACAATGCTTCAGAGATCATCCATGTGCAACTAACAATGGGCAAAACTGCAATTCAAATTGTAGCTTGCTACAGATCACCCACCATGTTGCAGGACCCCCATTCCGCATTTCTGGAAACACTGGGAAACATAAAGGTCCTACCAAACACCCTAATATTGGGTGATTTCATTTACCCAAACATTAACTGGGAGAACTACTCAAGTACTAACTCCCTTGCCCAACTTTTCTTAGAATTTATAAACTCAAACGCCCTGGTTCAACTGGTCAACACTCCCACCAGAGGTGACAACATATTGGACCTGGTCATTGCCAACATGGGCGACCGGTGTTCCACACCAGAGGTCAACCCCTTGCTGATTAGATCTGACCATAAACAATTCACTTTGGATATCCATATTCCGCCCCCACCCCCGGACAAGAAAACCACTGTGAAAAACTTTTCAAAAGCAAACTTCACGTTACTTAAGACCAAGGTGTAAAGTTTCAAAGCCCCCTTGCTGAAGGATAACACTGTCCAAGCTGCAAAATCCTTTACTCATGCATTCTATGGGCAGCTACAAGAATGCATGGATCATGCCATCCCAAGCAAAACCAAGACTCACTCCTCCAAGAAAAGGAAACCAGTCTGGTGGACTCCTGCCTTAAACAAGCTATACAATAGAAGGAGGAAACTAGTACAGAAAAGAGTAAAATCCCAAGAAGGGAAGACATCCCTGATCAGTATCATCAAGAAACTACGATCCCTCATAAAACCATCCAAGGCAAACTTTGAAAGAAAAATTGTCAAGGACTCCAACGATAACCACAAGACATTCTTTAGCTATGTCAAAAATCTAAGTGGCAATGCTCAGATCTGCTTGGAGTTAGTGCAGAATGGCACAAAATACACTGAACCGACTCATATCACCAACATCCTGGCAGACAGGATCAGCCCAAACTGAACCCCCCTCTCACCCCCAAAAGGGCCCATAATGATACCAGAAGAATGTAGAGTCCCTGAAATCACAGACACTCAGGTTAAAACAGCCCTCTCCAAAGCCAAAAACACAGCATCAATGGGACTGGACGGTGTTCCAGGCTGCGTCCTACATGAGCTCAAAGACAAACTAACCCCTCACCTAACCACACCGTTCAAACTCAGCCTCTCCACTGGCTACATACACATAGAGTGGCACACAGCAATGGCTATTCCACTCACAAAGTTGGAGCCACAACAGACCCCGGGACCTATCGCCCTATAAGCCTGACTAGCTTGGTCTGCAAGGCTATGGAGCGTGTCATCATGGAACTCATTAATAGAGACATTGGGAATCTCCAAACACTGGACCCTTTCCAGTTTGGCTTTGTTAAGGGCAGATCATGCCTCTTAAACCTGGTGGACTTCTTTGAGACAGTTACCAAGGCTATAGACAAGAAAAGGCGATACACACAGCCTACCTAGACCTCACTAAGGCCTACGACACCATTTCCCATTCTGGTATTATAGACAAGCTCACCAGCCTGAACATAAACCCCTATGTCACAAGATGGGTTGCCAACTGGCTCATGGACAGAACCCACATGGTGAGAGTTGTGGGAGCTAGGTCCGACTCTAAACCGGTTACAAGTGGCTTTCCCCAGGGCTCAGTCCTAGGATCCCTCCTGTTCGGCATATACTTCTCAGAGGTACAGGCAAGCACAGGAGGACTATGGCTGACCAAGTTTGCAGACGACTGCAAACAAGGGGCTATAACTGACTTTCCGGCTGACACAGACATCCTCCAAAAGGGTCTCACTGAGATGGATACCTGGTGTCAAAATCATGGCCTCAAGCTAAATATGCCGAAAAGTGCATAGTCATCCCCTTTGGAAAAAACAAAGTACCCACAAACCACCACATAGGTGGTAGTCCCCTAAATATGGAAGACGTAATAAGGGATCTGGGGACCCAAGTAGATAGTAATCTCACCTTTGATAATCACATTGCCAAAGTGGTTAGAAAATCCTTCTATGTGGCCTACCTAATCACAAAAGGGTTTGCATCCAAATCAAAAGAGGTCACTGTGCCCCTCTATTCATCACTCATCAGACCCATCATAGAGTACAACGCCCCATTTGGGATGTACCTTACAAGACACCTGCAACAGCTGGAAAGACCACAGAAGTACCTCACCAAGAGGATCACTGGCCTCAAACAGATGCCCTATGCAGCTCGACTGAAGAAACTCCAGTTGCACTCGTTTGCATACCGCCTACTCAGAGGTGATCTCTGCCTGACATACAAGGCCATGTCCTACTCAGAATTGATGGACATGCTCCACCTAAAGAAAACCTTATCCCTTGAGCCACATGCTCGAGGGATCTAAACCTCACCACAACAATAAATAGGATGTGCTGGAGGGATAGATTCCTGTCCCAGAGACTTCCCATGCTGTGGAACAAGATCCCAATCTACATTAGGCAGAGCTCCTCGCTAACCCTCTTTAACAGAAACCTTGACGAGTGAAGGGGAAACAGAAAGTTTACTTCGGGGATCACTTCAGTGGATCTGCTGAACAGAGGCACATGGAACTAATCTAAGGGGGCGGCGAAAGCCAACACATTCTGGCTAGGCTTATAAATGCCTTTGGGCAGATGACCTAGTACCAGCCTATGAACCTATGAACCTATAAAAATGTTCAACACAAATTCATCTATACACTGGCAGCATTCACTGCATTCCAAATCTTCAACAGGATTTAATGAGTCACAGTAAACATTATGAATGCTAATTTTTGAAAAATTTTGTAAACGGTTTACTGTATGTCAGTTACTATTCAAGGTACATATGTAGATCATCAGCTTTTTATTTTCTTCCAGAAGACCAGGCATGTCTCCTCATGTTGCTTCTCTATCAGGACATCTACAGAAATGTGAAAATTATAACCATTTGTGTAAGCAAGTATAAGAACAACATTTATTATCATTCCAGATCTATGGCAGGCAAAGTACCAGTGGCATTTGTGTTGCCTTGGGTTTCACAGTCAAACATGAACAGTGAGCAGAAGATGCCTAGAGACTTCATTCATATGATATCAGAGAAGTGTGCAGAAGAAGAAATGAAAGACCCATATGGCTAACTGCATGATGCATATAATTATCTTTTTGTTTTCCTCTAATTGCATTTTACTGTGGTTTAAACACATAGTTTCTGAGGTAGGTACTAGGCTATTGGCCCTAGGGCTTATACAAGCCTAGCAAAAAAGGTACCCTGGCTTTCGCCACCCAAGAAAATTATTTTCCTGTGCCCCTGTCAAGCAGAACCACAGAAGTGATCCCCAGGGTGAATTTCCTATTACCCATCCAATCATCAAGATTTTTCTTGAAGAGTGCTAATGAGGAGCTCTGTTTGACATGGATAGGTAGACTGTTCCAGAGTATGGGAAGTCTCTGGGACAGGAATCTATCCCTCCAGCATGTTCTGTTTATTGTGGTGACAAGGTTTAGGTCCATAGAGCGTGTAGCTTGGAAGGATTGGGATTTCTTTAAGTGGAGCATGTCCAACAGCTCTGGGTTTGACATAGCTTTGTATGTTAGGCAGAGATCGCCTCTGAGTAGGCGATATGTGACAGAGTAAAGCTGGAGTTTTTTGAGTCGGTCTGCGTAAGGCATCTGTTTGAGGCCAGTAATCCTCTTTGTGAGGTATTTTTGTGGCCTTTCCAGTTGTTGTAGATGTCTTGTGAGGTACATACCAAAAGGGGCGTTGTACTCTATAATGGGTCTAATGAGTGAGTAGAGGGGAACAATGACCTCTTTTTTTCTGGATGAGAAACCTTTTGTGATGAGGTGTGCCATATAGAAGAATTTCCTGACCACTGTGGCGATGTGATTATCAAAGGAGAGATTACTGTCTACCTGTGTCCCAAGATCTCTTATCGCACTTTCGGTGTTAAGTAGACTACTGCCTATGTGGTAGTTCATGGGTACAGAGTTTTTACCAAAGGGGATGACAATGCACTTTTTGGCATTGAGCTTGAGACCATGGCTTTGACACCAGGCATCTGTCTCAGTGAGGCCCATTTGTAGGATGTCCACATCGTTAGGAGTTTCGATTATGGCTCCTAGTTTGCAGTCATCTGTGAATTTAGTTAGCCAAAGACCTTCTGTGTTAGCCTGTACTTCAGAGAAGTAGATACCAAACAGGAGAGTACCCAGGACTGAACCCTGTGGTACTCCACTTGTCACTGGTCTGAAGTCTGATTTGGAGTCTGCTTCTTTCACAGTGTGGGTTCTGTCAGTAAGCCAGTTGGCAACCCATCTTGTGACATAGGGATTTATACCTAGTTTAGTGAGTTTATTTTTAATTCCAGAGTAGGGGAGGTGTTGAATGTCTTGTCGAGATCTAGATAGGCTGTGTGAACCACCTTACCCTCATCTATGGCTTTGATGACTGCTTCAAAGAAGTCTATCAGGTTTAGGAGCCATGATCTGCCTTTTACAAACCCGAATTGTGTGGGGTCCAGAGTTTAGAGATCTCCAATATCTTTGTTTATGAGTTCCATGGCCTTGCAGACCAGGCTCGTCAGGCTAATGGGGCGGTAGTTCCCAGGGTCTGTTGTGATCCCTCCTTTGTGGAGTGGGATAATCATCACAGTGCACCATTCAATGGGCACAAAGCCTAAGGTGAGGCTATGATTGAACATGGTACTTAGGTGGGGTGCCAGTTCATTCTGTAGTTCATGTAGAAAGCAGCCTGGGATGCTGTCAGGTCCCATGGATTCATAGGTTCATAGGTTCATAGATTAGTACTAAGCTAACTGCCCTTCCGAGCCATTTTAAGCCTAGCCAATTATCCCTTGTGAGATTCAAACCCTGTACCTTGCGTTTGTAAGGCAAACACCTTAACCATTAGGCCACCCTCCCACCCTGCTGTGTTCTTGGCTTTGAAGAGTGAGGTTTTTGCCTGTGCAGCCGTGATTACAGGAACTTTGCATTATTCTGGTATAAAGATGGGCCCTTTAGGGGGTGAGAGAGGGGTAAAGTTAGCACTGAACCTATCTGCCAGGATGGTAGCAATATCAGTTGGTTCTGTATATTTAGTGTCATTGTGCTGTGTTGAGATTCTTGCCATAGCTATAGAATGCTTTGTGGTTGTCTTTAGAATTAGTGGTGATTTTGTTTTCATAACTAGTTTTGGAGGATTTTATGAGGGATCTTAGCTTCTTACTGAGGCTGACCAGGGAGTTCCTACAATCGTGGATTTTACTCTTTTTTTTTGCAACAGTTTCTTTCTTCTGTTGTAGAGTTTGTTTATGGCAGAAGACCACCAGATTGGCTTCCTTTTTTTGGAGGATAGCATCTTGGTTCTGTTAGGGATAGCACAACCCATGCACTCGTGTAAGTGCTTATAAACTGCATTTGTGTAGGATTCAGCAGTCGTACCTCTATTGTCCATCTGCATGGGTGTCGTGAAGTTTGCCACTTTTGTCTTAAGAAGTGTGAATTTGGCTTTGAAGAAATTTTTTACGGTTGTTTTCCTAATGCGGAGTGGGAGTGGGGTGTGGATGTCTAGGGTGATTAGCTTGTGGTCGGATCTGACCAATGAGGAGCTGACCTCTGGTGTGGAACACCAGTCGCCCATGTTGGTGATGACCAGGTCTAGGATATTGCTGCCACTGGTGGGGGTGTGGATAAGTTGATCCAAGGCATTGGAATTGATGATTTCCAGAAAACGTTGAGCAAAAGAGTTGGTACACGAATAGTTTTCCCAGTTAATGGTGGGGTAGTTGAAATCACCCATTATTAGGGTGTTGGGTTGTACCTCAATATTTTCCAGTGTATCATGAAAAGAGGAGTGGGAATCCTGGGGCATGGTGGGGGGTCTGTAGCAAGCTACAATCTGGATTGCAGTTTTGCCCAGAGTTAGTTAAACTTGGATAATCTCAGATGCATTATGCTGAGCAACTAGCTTGGAAGTGTGGATATCCTTAATGAATATGGACACGCCTCCACCTTTAGTGTTTTGGTCCAGGTTTGGTGGCCGAAAGGTGTGGTATGAATTATAGCCTGGTAATGCAGGGGTGCTCTCTGGAGCTTTGAACCAGGTCTCTGTCACTGCACAGATGTCAATACATAATAAAATGTTACTACATATTTATTTATGTAATGGTTTAAACACTTACTGGTCTGAAGGAATTCATAAGAATTAAGAGACATAAATTCATTTAGCCAATAGTATATTTCTGTTTTTAGGAATAATCCTGTAGGGATAGCATAATGGCTCCATGTTAAGATCATGGACTCATAGTGTAGAGTCTGGGATTAAGTTCAAATTACTCGCCACAGCCAATGTAAAATATGTGTGTTTTTGCTGTGACTGCATGTGTTTTCTCTGGGGATCCAGTTTAGATGGATAGCTAGATTGACAGATAATAGACAGATTAGGTAAGTGTAGTTAATTTGACTGAATCACATTTCACTGAATCACATCTGACTGAAAGAAAACTCAATTCATAAAATAACACTGGACTGAAAAATTACTATATCAAATATAAATTACACATTTGCTTTTTGCAGGGAAGCAAGCCCCCTCCCAGACCCCCTGACTTAAATATACTAATTTCACAGTTGCACAGCAATGGACAAAAGAGGGAACACACACACACACACACACACACACACACACACACACACACACACACACACATATAAAAATTTACTTTACAGCTTGAAGTTTCATAACATTGAATTGCAAATGGTTGAGACTATAAGATTGGAGGTCTATAACTTCAAAATTGTAATAACAATAAAAATAAAAACAAAAAAAATTTTTGACATTTTTGCAGAGGGGCAAGCCCCCCTGCAACCCCCACACCCCCTGCTAAATATCCCAACTCCAAGATCTCACTACAGTGAGGAAAATGGTAAATTTCCTGTTCTGCGCTGTATGGCGATCTCCATTCAAAATGTTCAAAGTTTCAAAACCTCGACCTTATGGTCTTGACCATTTGCAGTTTGAAGTTTTGAAACTTCGAGCTTGCAAAGGGAATCCATAGATACACATATAGGTGCTATTACAATGGTCAAACATGTGTTAGATCAACAGTTGCTAAATCGACCTAATATGGTCGACTAAGCAGCTGATTGACAGGTATGTGAGTTCGCACAGTTCCTGTGGTTGGGAAATTTGTACTTATCCTGTGTTTGTGGGATCTTTGAGTTAGCATTTATATTTAGAGGAGTGAGGGTGAACAGGGCTTGCCCCTTGCAAAAAAAAAAAAAAAAAAAAAAAAATATATATATATATATATTTTTATTTTTTTTTTGAAATGTAGATTTTTGCATGCACCAAGGCTGTTTACTCACATGTGTAGTACTGTGTCAGTTAAGTATTTTCAACCTTCTGTGGTCGATATCATTGCAGTCGACCTTGGGTGTTTTAGATTAAACAATAATTAAAGGCACCTTTCCTCACAATGCAAATAATTGGCTCAATTAATTGAGAACACTGTCCTACTCAGTCATCCAGAATGTTTATGAAGGTTTGCAAGACAGACCTGCACAGCTGTATGTTGCTGCTATCATTTAGCACATATTCACTTAAGTGGAACACAACCTCCAACCCCCTGCACTGCTAGGCCTCTTTACCTGAATCAAGATTACACTAGAATGAGACTATCCCTGTGCCCTAGTTATTATATTATAAAATTTTAAAAAATATAAAAAAATAAAAAAATGAACAAGCACAGGAATCAGTGTAGTTCCAACCTCATCAACATGAGTGTTGAGGACCCCCCCCCCACAAAAAAAAACAACAGAAAAACTAGTAGTCTTAAAACTTTGTTGATGAGCTCAGTCACAATAATTTCCAAAAATCATGAATCCTTGGTAGTGTTCCAAAGCAACAAGGCTTTATTCGTCACAGACAAGCAATCCTCAGAAAAAAAAATAAAAAAACAGAAATATTTTACAATGTTAAAAATATCATCTTTTATACACTTAGAAGTAGGTGTGGAAAATATATGTATTGCTTAATTTTAAACCAGCCTATTGCAGGCAAACAATATAAACAGGGCTGTAAAAGTGCATTTAAGAACAGCAAGTACACTACTGCTGATTAGATTAAACAAAATCCTAGTTAAGGAAAACACTACCTATTTACAACCCACATTCTAAAATCAGGTATTAAGAAAAGCATAACATACATATAAAAAACTGACTTTTAACTAAAATCACTTTCGGCTAACTAATGCAGTAAAGTCTTCATCAGGTCTGTGACGAGAACTAAAATCATATATATATATATATATATATATGTAGATAAATAAAAAGAGCAAAAAGTAAATTTGTGTGTGTGTGTGTGTGTATATATATATATATATATATATATATATATATATATATATATATAGATAGATAGATATAGGTTCATAGGTTGGTACTAGGCTATCAGCCCTAGGGCTTATACAAGCCTAGCCATAACAATTCCCTGGCTATTTCTTCCCACACTATTTACTTCCCTGGACCCCTGTCTAGCAGGGCGACTGACATGATCCCCGGGGTGAATTTATATTATTATATATTATTATATATATATATATATATATATATATATATATATAGATATATATATATATTTTTTTTTTTTTTAGTTACTTTAATCTCAATTCTGATTTGATTTGATTTAGTACACTCTTACATCACACTAGAGTTGTAAATGTTAGATTAAAAACTCATTTATTTTCATGCTGCTAGTATAATTCCCCCATTTTACACCCTGGCTGTACTATCACCTCACACTGCTTGTGGGTCAAATTCCCTTGTAGCTGTGTACATCATATGTACAGAATCAGTTATGCACAGAGCTACACGACCATAAGGTAAAATCTTAACTATTATGTATTTGCTCATTGTTCAGATTCCTTGTAAACACACGCTGTACTTCCCTGCTTCTCACAATAGTGCTGTCTTCTTTTGGTTCTGTACATACTCAGGGTGATTGGCTCCAACTAGTCCCATTGCTGTGTTCGCTATGCTTCCTGCCCATCCCCAGTTGCCCGGCCACTCCTTCTGATCATTACATTTATGCTTAATATTCTCCTCCCCATATTGCTTATATCTCATAGCAGCATTAAATGTGTACTACAATCCACACCACCAACGTACCAATACTACACCACACATTACCTAACAAGTACCCCCCAATCCAAGTCATTCTATCATTTCACAGTTAACTAACATAGCACAGTTTAAATGACAATGCCCACATCACACATAACAAATATCACACTACGCATACAATTTCAAAATGCAAATTGCTTCTATTTACTCACATACACATATACAACGAACATACATTAGACTACAGCACACTTGCACATGCTACCACAGCCCCCATCCCGCCATTTTTAACCACCGTTCCCTGTGCAGGCAACCTCAACAACTCTTTAAGCACACTAACCAACAACTTCCCATACACTGGCAAAACCTATCCATCCAACAGACAACATGGCCACAAAATCACAGCCTCCAATCTATCAACCTCTAAAGAAAGTTCCTCATTACACAACAATACAATAAAAATTCCCAAAAGACTGCACAAATTCACACCCACCCTTTTCATTCTGCTCATCAGAATCAATATTGAAACCAATCCTGGCTCTCTCCAATACTCTCTTTTTGTTAATACAGGCACAAAGTCTTTGTAACAAACTAGATCAGGCTGATGCTCTCCTAAAACTGCACAACCCGAACATTCTTGATGTTCCTAGTAATATTTCCAACATTATAATAACTTTTTGGATGCTAGACCCAGCCCAAGAGGCAGAGGCAGGACCCTCCTACTCTATAAAAGTCATCTAAATATCTAACTCCTAGTCCAATGTAGTACATTCTTTGCCACTGCACTTAACTGACCACTTCTACAAATTACCACCCCAAAAAGACAACATTGCACCTGTCAGTAGCATATAACCCTCACCTGGTAAATGAAAATCCCTAGCTGAAGAAATTGCATCCCGTCTAGGAAATAAAAGTAACCTAAATGTGATTCACTTTAACCTGCATGATATAAATTAAATTCTGTTTGACATTAACCTTAAAAAAACTGCTTCAACAGACCATGTGACTTGACCTTATCACTAACAATCATTCCGTCCCAGAACTAATTATCACTGACAACCCTATTTTTATATCAGACATTGTTATCAACCTTCCATCTATTGGTGACCATTACATAATACATGACCCACAACAACCCCCCCCCCCCCAGTTAATGTTAATTCAGGTCTAAGACAGGCTCAGACATCAAAAAACTAAAATAAGCTCTCTCCATCAAATAATGTTCTTTCTTATTAAACCTTCTGGCAGATGCTGTCACTAATACACTCATTTTTCTCCAGGACACATTTCTCTTTATAATTTCTCAAATCTACAAACCAAAAAGAAACAATTAGCTAATTCCTGAAAAGAAATCCCTTTTACGATGTAGAGATGACACATAGCAGGTATGGTAAAACAATTCCTTCCCTTAAGTATAGGCAATGATATATCAAACTCTTAAACCTATCAAAACAGGCAATATTATGGCAAAAAAGCAAGCATACAATCCTTAGTTAAATTACAAAAATAAGTTCTGGAAACAATGAATCGACTCATATGAAAGAGTATTCAAAATAGCACACCAAATGCAGCTCCTACATTCTCTCCCACTGACCTCCTCTCTGAATTCTCCCAGCTACCCAGTGTTTAAAACACTCAAATTGCATCCCCCACAAACTACCTCCCTACATTCCTCAGTTTTATTTTAAACAAGTCAAAACAAGAGGCTTTGAAACAAGTAAAAACTAACTGCAGATAAGGAGGAGATGGCCTCTTACTATAGTTCATATAACACTGCAGGGACTTCTTCACGAATGCCCAGCAATACATCTTCAATCTCTGCTTAACACAAAATATCAAGATAAGAAATATATGGAAAATAGCCATTATCATTCCAATCCCAAAGCAGTCTAATTCCACCAATACCTCCCAGTACAGGCCAATTTCTAACCTTCTCACTCTAGGTAGACTGTGAAAAAATTATCTATGTTTAACTCACCTAATACAGCACTACCTACTACTTTCTCTCCATAAACAACAAAGGTTCTGGTCCCGTCGTGGACCCTGACCAATGAAATAATACTAGCTATAGACAGAGGCCAGCTTACTGTTGCCATCTTCATCAACATTACAAATGTATCTGACCTCTCTAACCACAACATTCTCCATCATCATCTGCTACAAGTAGATATAAGTCTAGATTCCCTACCTTGGTTTCAAGATTACTTTACTAAACACCACTTTTCTGTCAAAATTCATACCTTTATTTCCCAGTCCATCTTTCTTCAGAAAAAAATACCACAATTTTCCACGCTAGCTCTTTTATTCTTATATATAGAGTCTTTTATTCATTTACATCACATTTTGAGTGCTTTCGTTTGTTGTAAAGTTTTCAGTCGAACCTCATCAGAAAATAACTTAAAATGAACCTAGGCTTATTATTTAACTGGTGTGACGAGCGGGGGATGGGTTAAGGAGTTCCCTAATCCATGAACCCAGGCATATATAGATATATATATATATATATATATATATATATATATCTATATATATATTTGTGTGTGTGTGCATATATATATATAGATAGATATATATTTAACTTCAGCATTTGACAGGGTCATACACATAACACTGATCAATAAATTAGTACAAGTAGGTAGTGATGTACTCTTGATAAAATGGATAGCTGTATTGCTTACAAATAGGACATGGCAAGTATCACACAGCAAATGGACAAGTGAAATCCATGGTTAGAGTCAGGGTGTCCCACAGGGCTCTGTCCTCGGCTCCTTACTTGTTTAGATTGTATCTTTCAGACCTAACTTTTTCATCTGAGGTGTTCTACAGTCTATATGCAGACGATCTGAAATTGGGTAAACTGATTACATGTGTTACAGATAAGGCATGTCTGCAAAATAACTTGACTAAATTGACCATTTGGGCACAAGAGAATAATATGCTGATAAATACATCAAAAGTGAAACATATGAGATTTGGTAGGCATAAATTGAAAGGTGAATATTTAATACAGCACCCAGTGATTGAAACTGTAGACTCATTTAAGGACCTGGGTGTATCAGTAGATTCAGCTATGAATTTTTCTAATCATATCAACCAACTGGTTAATGATACTTAAAGAACTATAGGTTGTATAAAAAGATTTAAAAAGTCTAGGAAATCAAAATTAATGAAGTCATTGTTTGTTAGTTACATTAGACCCAAACTTGAGTATGGAATAACAATTTGGAAACCCTATAAGAAGACAAGCAGGAGTAAACTGGAAAGAGTACTATGGAAATATAGCAAGGGTATCCATCAATGTGAAAATGTAAGTTATTATGAAAGACTAAAATATCTGAACTTCTACAGTGCCTCTTGTAGATATTTAAGAGGAGAACTTATTCAGGTATATAGGGCATTTAGTGACAACTACCTCTGGGAATGTTTGGGGTTAACATAAAGTACTAGAGAATCATCAGATAACCTATGTAGAAGATTCTGTAGGACTCAGAAGTGTACTAATTGGTTCTCTGACAGAGTAGCTGATGCATGGAATATATATATATGTAAGTGAGGTCTAATACATCAAAGCATTATGTCATTTTTCTGAGCCAACATAATGTTTTCCCTGCAAATAAAATCTTACTTAATATTTGATTCTCCTAATCCCTTACCTGGCTAGAAGGGGGGGGGGGTCAATGTATTTGTTATTATACTAATCCTATCTAGATTATGTAAATCTCTATACTACTTGTTACTAACCCACTCACTTTATATGTTTTAATAAAGGTCAATAGTGTTATCTAGTTTATGTATTTAGAGTAGTGAAATTGAACATATGTACATTTTATAAGCAGAAAAAATCTAAAGTATGTTTTTTAAGTTATGCTTAATTTATAATTATAGTTATATTTATAAAAGGATAGTTATAGTGAAGGGGAGCTTATCTAAATTTGATGTTTACTATTTAATGTATTTTGTATGTGGTCTTGTGATGATGCCTGGCTATAAAAGGAAGTGATGTGTTTATTACATTTTATCTGAGGAAGTCAAGTGTAACTACAGATGAAAGTGCTCATTAAATAACAGTTTATCTGTTTCCTGTGTTCATTTTTTCTTTCTTGTTACTAGTTTGTGTTATGTTTTAATACTATATAATAACTTACACTTGATGTTTTCTTTTTTAATCTTTGTCAACATGTATGAAAACTCTGGATGTTTCTGTTTGCAAAATCTTTTCTTATAAACTTGTAATTGTAACTGGAGCTTTTCTCCCCGTGCCTCCACTGAAAATGGGTATGAATATATATATATATATATATATATATATATATATATATATATATATATATATATATATATAGATGCTACGTTACTCATCCTATCATCTATTCAGACCCCAAACCATGGGCAGCAAAGCAAAAGGAGCTGGAGTTGCAATATATATTGAAGATACACATACCTCCAGGCTGGTCAAACAGTACGATGCACAGGAAACACTCCAGGTGCAGTTAACCATTGACAAGACCCCTATTCAAATCATAGCTAGCTACAGGCCACCAGCTATGGCTCAAGATGTCCACTCCACCTATCTGGATGTCTTTGAATCTATCAAGATTCTACCCTTTAACCTGATCCTGGGCAATTTTAACTATCCAAGCATAGACTGAAAGAACTACTCATGCCAAAACACAAATGCCCAGAGATTCCTTGATTTCATCAGTGCAAATGCCTTAGACCAGCTGGTTGACACCGGCACAACAGGTGATAATATCTTGGTCTTGGCATTAACTAACATGAGTAACCACTGCAGCATCCCTACAGTGTCATCCTCCCTGGTAAGATCCAACCACAAAGCAGTTACTTTCAAAGTCACCATCTCCCCCCACCCTCCCAGCTAGGGTCAAACAAAATAATTTCTCCAAAGCTGATTACAACCTCCTGAGGGAAGGTATAAACAGCTTCACAATCCCCTCCCCCTCCATAGGAACTGGCACAAATGTCCAAACCTACACCAAAGTACTATATGAGGATTTATATAACGGCATGCTATCAGGAATACCCAACAGGACAAAATCATCCTCCTCAAGGAAGAGCAAACCTGTCTGGTGGACATCTGTGATAAATAAACTCAATAATAAAAGGAAATAATTGCTGTCCATGACCAAGAAGGAGCAGGTGCCTAATTGGAAGCAATCTCTCCTTAGCCTGACAAACAAATAAGAGCACTAGTGAAATCTTTCAAGGCAAACTTCAAGTCCAAACTGGTCACATCTACTAAAGACAGTTATAAGGCCTTTTTCACATATGTCTGCAATCTCAAAGGAAGCACTCAGATATGCACATAACTAGTGGTCAAGGACACTGCATACACAAATGCCGTAGATATAGCCAACCTGCTGGCAGACAGATTCAGAGAAAACTTCTACCCCTCTGTCCCCTTCATTAGTAAATCAGGACAGCCCCAGCACCTGCCCCTCTCACCTTATCTTTAGGGAGCAAGTCATCACTGCCCTCTCAAAGGCAAAAAATACAGCCTCCATGGGACCCGATAATATCTCAGGCTGCATTCTACATGAACTCAGGCAGGAACTTGCAGCACCATTATGCACTCCAGTCAACCAAAATCCTGAGTACTGGCTTCAATCCAGCCAAGTGGAGGGCAGCCACTGACATTCCTTTGCACAAAGATGGAGCATCCACCGATCCAGGAAATTATTGACCCATCAGCCTAACTGGCCTGATCTGCAAGTCCATGGAATGGATTACCATGGACCTCATTAACAAGGACATTGGCAACCTGCAAACACTTGATCCCACACAGTCTGGTTTTGCCAAGGGGAGGTCATGCCCGTTAAACTTCTTCAACTTCTTTGAGACAGTCACGAAAGCCACGGACAAGGGTAAGACAGTGCACACTGCCTACCTTGACCTGGCCAAAGCCTTCAATACTCTTCCACACTGGTGTATAATAGATAAACTCTCTCAACTAGGCATAAATTCGTATGTTACTAGATTGGTAGCAAACTGGCTCACTGACAGAAATCACCTAGTCAAAATAGGGGAAGTCATCTCATGAAGTAGACCCGTAATGAGCAGTGAACCCAAGGGATCAGTTTTTTGGCCTTTGTTGTTTGGAATATACTTTTCTGAGGTGCAGGCCAAAACCAGTGGGCTATAGCTGACCAGTTTGCAGATGACTGCTAGCTAGGCGCTGTCATCAGTTCCCCTAGGGATATGCATATCCTTTAAGAGGGTCTCACCCAAACAAATGACTGGTGCTAGAAACATGGCCTCAAACTGAATGCAAAAAAAAAATACATCATCATCCTCTTTGGGGAGAGTGAGATCTCCACAAATTATCACATTAATAACAAGGTCCTAAGCACGCAATCAGTTGTGAGGGACTTGGGCACTCAGGTTGATAGCAACTTGACTTTTGACCTGCAATAAGCCCTCCTTTCTATGGAAGGCTTTGTACATGGGGCACCTCATTAGGAAGAGTATCTTATCCAAAGGCAAGGAGGTCATAACATCCCTGTATTCTTCCCTTATAAGACCCACTATTGCATACAATGCCTATTTCGGCATGTACCTCACAAAGCACATGCAGCAGCTGGAGATAACACAGTGGTTCCTTTCCATGAGAATTCAGGGCCTCAAACATCTACCCTACAGAGATAGGCTAAAAGCCATGTCCCTCTACTCAGCCTCATATAGACTCCTCAGAGGTGATCTCTGTCTGGCATACAAAGCAGTCTCAGACTCCGGCTTGATAGGACTGTTGCATATCCGCAGATCAAGCTTCACTCAAGTAACCCACACATTCAACCTCAACCTGGTCTGTGACATCAATAGGACTTGTTGTTAGGGCAGATTTGTGTCCCAGAGACTCACCTTTTTGTGGAATAGACTCCCTCTCCGTGTCAAGCAGAGCACCTCATTATCCCTTTTTAAGGGCAACCAAGATAACTGGATGGGGAACAGAAAATACAGCCCTGGGATTCCACCTGCATTCCTACTGGACAAGGGCATCGGGTGCTGAGTTGTCAGAACATGGGCTAAATTCTTGGCTAGGCTTGTAAGGGCCAATAGCCTAGTAACTTCCTATCATCCTATGATATATGTGTATGCATATATATATATATATATATATATATATATATATATATATATATATGTGTGTGTGTGTGTGTGTGTGTGTATGTATAATACCAAGTAGGGTGAAAGCAAAACAGCCCTCTCCTAGTAAAATATAAATATATCGATAAAGACATTTATAAACCTCCCTTTATCAAGACATCATGGGAGGTATATAAATTTACCCTAACTTAATAGACTTGATAAATGTAGAATGATTAATAATTCTGTAATAACACAGTTAGGCCAGCCAGCTTGATTCCACTAACCATAGACAAGTTTTGTCCTTATTAGGACTTATATTAGTAGCCCAAGGGAAATTCAAGCTATGTTATACATTTACAAATACATTTATAAACCTTTCTTCAAACAGAAACAAAACAACCTTCCTATGAAATTCTATGTCACAGTCCAGACTCGACTCAGATTGGTAAAAGCCCACTGCAGTGATTTTTTTTTTATTTGTTTTCTTTTAATATGCTCAGTAAAATTATACAATTCCTATTCCCGACCCAGCTTCACAATAACTGGGGGCTCTGCAGTGGTTCATCCTCAGATCAATATTTTCTCTGAGTCATTTCTCTATATTTATTTACCCCCTTGACGTAACAAATGTTAATCTTCTACTGTCCATTACTGGCTGCGTCGTACTTGGAGGCAGTCTATGCATGCAACAATCTGAATCCCGCTACTATTGAGAGCAGCATCTTTAGTTTATTGGTTAAACACTACAGTTTTTATTTCCATTTTCTGTTAACAATGTAAGTCTAAATAGGTATTGGGATCTTTTCTTAGTACTAATGTGAGAAAATAAATCTGGTTAAATGACTTACATAGTTATCCAGAATGGAAGTGGAGACTGGAGAATGATGTTTACTGCGGTGGTGATGCTGCGGTAGCGTTGTCGCCTCACAGTTAGACGTTGCCCATTCGATTCTCAGTTGGAGAGTTTTCTGTGTGGCGACATGCATGAATGGGCATTCCTTCGTTGAAGATTGTGCCTTAGGCCCGGCAAGCCAGCACGTAAAAATCTACTGCCAATCATTAGCGGACCGGAGTTCCGCTGTGGCGACCCCTAACCAAGAAAAGCCGAAAGACACAAACAAACCATAGGATGATGTTTATTAGCAGATAGTAACTCTAACCATCATAGATAGGAAAGCCTGTGGGAAGAAATATTGACAGACATCAATGCAGCATGACATCAGAGCACACTGAGGAATAGACATCAGCACTGAATGATATCATACATAGGGTAAAAGATGCAATTGCGTGAATCAGCAGGAAACACCAGACTGCAAAGTATATTGATTAAGAGAGTGTAGCAGAAGCTGGCATTCCGTTTGAACCACTACAGAACAGGGAAGATAAATGGTTATTTTATGCAGAGCAGCTCCAGTGTTGCAGGTAGGTTATATTTCACAGCATTTGTTTTGGGAATTTAAGCAAAGCATGTGCAAATGCAAAGCGCTGTTTTATCTGTACTGGTTCAATACCTGCTAAGAGCAACCATGAAACAAGCATGTTAACACTAGATATTGGTCACTGTCAAATAAAGTACTAGAACTGAGGTAGTGCCACATAATAGGCATGAATAAGATGTGAAGGAGGATAACATAAATCCGTAAACAGGAGACACTGTAATGACAGAATGACAAGCTCCAGATATAAGCTTCATTATATAGTACCTGTTTAATAGGGTCAGGCAATGTTCCAGGGTCCAGTGTACCAAAAAGAATAGCGCTGTTCAAAGGCACTGCAGACACTGGACAAGATGGGATGAGACAGGAATGGAGAGCATACAAGCATATCTCAGTCCAGCAGTGTATGATTTCATGTTGGTCCTACAAGTTGTGCAAAGATTGTGAGCCTAGTAGTACAACATTAAAATGGATTAAACAAATGCAAGACTGGAGAAATAAGGAGAGAAAAGAAAGAAATCATAAATTCCATAGCCAAGCTCTCCAGTAGGTGCGTGAATTGTGGGATGAAATCAATGAAATGCAAACAGAATCACAAGCAAATATGCAGAGGCAGGAAACAAATACACCTTTCTAATCATTGAAAGTGTCTTAAGCATGGGCAGTTTGAGTAGGTATGCATAGCTGGCAGATATGGCATACCAGCAGAAGATAGACTGGATAGCATGGCATAAACACAGAGACTGTACTGGGAATTGTAACTAGTGACAGCAGGCTCCATCGGAAAACTAGAAAAGTATACAACTGTAGCTGTAGAATGTACACCAGCAAGCAGTGTGCATTCTGTTCTGAAAGTAAGAACAGAAATGGCAACAGCATGGTGGCTGAGGTCTGTGCAATGTACAACAATGCTCATAGAGACTGAGTGCAATGTATGCATGTATGTATGACTTTTTCTTGTGTGTGTGTGTGTGTGTGTGTGTGTGTGTGTGTGTGTGTGTGTGTGTGTGTGTGTATGGGCATGGGCGTGCTTAAGCACTCATCATAGTGCTTAATCTCTTAGCATAAAAAATCCAGATAAAGCCTAAAATAATGTGGGACAAAGGTCCAAAAACAGGGACAGATTTTAAACATTGCTCTTATAGACTTAGAATGTTGCTAGAATAACAGGACTTGTGTTAGCATACCTTTTCCAAACGATATAAAGTCTGAAACTCAAATGTATGTCATTATTTAGAGACTTCAATCCTCCATGATTTGCCAGAAAAACACAAATTTTATAAGGAACAGGCTGAAAATATGATGCAAAACTCTGGACATTATGCAGAAATCTACACAGTTGAGGTATGGCATTCATACACAAACACACAGCACAACATAAATGTAAACTGTAGCTATGTTCTACAATTGTACACACACACACACACACACACACACACACACACACACTTGATCTTAACTATTATTGAAACCCATTAATACTTTCACGTGAAAAGTAAGCAAAAGGCTTCCTTAAACAATAGCAATATACACATTTTGCCATTAGTAATCACAGCAGAGCTTAATGAAGTACTAATACAAACGTATCAGAGCACTATCTTGGTAAATACAGAACTGACAAACCTGAACCCGATAAGTACAGCTTAGAAACAAATTGTAAAGAATGATCAAATACTAGGAAATGCAACCAACTCAAGGACATGAAATAAAAACATTTATTGAACTATAATGCCATGTTTGCTCACCAGATATTGAGGTACACTCTTTTTATAGCAAAATATTTAAAAGTCATAATGTCCTTTAAATTTCTATTAGTGTTTCAACATGAGCTTCAGTGAGAGCATTTCATCCAATCCATTTTCAGTCTATGACTTTAATGGAAGCTGATTTCATTTCAGCTTTGAAAGCAGCATTATCTACTTCAACAGCCTTGTGCTATTTAAATATAATTTTGGCTTCCTGCAGACTAAAAGATATGCTCTTTTTTTCATTTCATATACATACTGTGTTAAGGCATTTGACAATCAGAGTTTCATATATTACTTTGATATTTGAGAACACTTGTTTTAAAAGTTCTTGTGGTTTTTAAAACTTGAAATACCATTTGTTACTTTGTGTTACATAACAGAGGTGTGGAGCAAAGGGGCAGCTGCCCTGGCTCAAAATGCTAGGGGTGTGTGATTGTAAGTCATTTTTGGTCAGAACTGAAGTGGTATAGCATTATGTGATTGGCATAAACTTTATTAGCAGTTTAAAAGGAAAGAAGAGCTTTTTTTTTTTTTAATCCTTAACTTAAAGTTCAGGGTGCACCAGATCAGAGGAAGGCTGAATGCCAGAATAGCTAGATTCAGTTCTGGTTACCTACACTATATCAATATGGCCATCAAAAATAATATTAGTCTGATGTATACTGCCTGTTTCTGTGGCAGGGCTAGTCACCCGGCAGTGTGACCCTTGGCTCTAGACGATTGTTATTATTGAAGTGACACCCTGACCCCATGTGCAAAAATGGGAAAAAGGGGCTGTGAATGGATGGATGGATAGATGGATGGATGGATGGATGGATGGATGGATGGATGGATGGATGGATGGATGGTATACTACCTGCTTCTAGGCAGTTTGAATTAGTCAAGTAAAATGTCATGGTATGCCAGCTTCAGTGATGTAAAGGGCTAAAGCCCTAATTATGGCATAAGTGACATGTGTTTGATTAGTGGCTTGTGTGCTTGATGGAGTTGGCAGAGGAGTAGATAGACTCACTAAACTAGGCATACACCCTATGTCATAAGATGGGTTGCCAACTGGCACACTGATAGAACCCACACTGTGAAAGTAGCACACTCCAAATCTGACTACCGACCAGTTACAAGTGGTGTCCCACAGGGATCAGTCCTAGGTCCTCTGCTGTTTGGCATCTATTTCTCTGAAGTTCAAGCCAACACAAAGGGACTCTGGGCTGACCAAGTTTGCAGATGATTGCAAACTGGGAGCCATTATTGATTCTCCAACTGATGTAGACATTCTACAAAAAGGCCTCACTGACACCGATAACTGGTGCCAGAACCATGGCCTTAAGCTCAATGCCAAAAAGTGCATTGTCATTCCCTTTGGGAAAAATTTGGTGCCCATGAACTACCATATAGGTGGCAGTCCACTAAACACCGAAGGTGTGATAAGACTCCTGGGGACACAGGTTGACAGCAACCTCCCCTTTGATAACCACATTGCCACTGTAGTCAGAAAGTCCTTCTATGTGGCACAGCTCATTACAAAAGGTTTCTCATCCAGGAAGAAAGAGGTCATAATCCCTCTCTACTCATTCCTCATTAGACCTATTATAGAATACAACACCTCATTTGATATGTACCTCACTAGACACCTACAACAACTGGAGAGGCCACAAATTCAAAAATACCTCACTGAGATGATCTTAGGCCTTAGTCACATGCCCTATATGGACAGACTCAAAAAACTCCAGCTATACTCTGTCTCTTATCGCCTACTTAGAGGTGATCTCTACTTGACCTACAAAGCCATGTCTGACCCAGAGCTGATAGATATGCCACACCTAAAGGAATGCCAATCCCTCCGTGTCATGTGCTTCAGGGACCTAAACCTCATTATCACAATAAACAGAACATGCTGGAGGGACAGGTTCCTAACCCAGAGACTTCCCATACTCTGGAATAAACTTCCCATTCACATCAAGCAGAGCACTTCACTGGCCCTCTTTAAGAGAAATCTTGACGAGTGGATGGGCAATAGGAAGTTCACCCCAGGGATCACTTCAGTGAACTTGCTTGACAGGGTCACTAGGAACTAACTTTGGGCGGCATGATGCCAGGGAATCTTCTTGGGCTAGGCTTATATAGGCTCCAGGGCTGTTAGCCTAGTACACATCTATGAACCTATGAACCTATGAGTGTGTACATGGCCATACTGAGATGGGATGATGGGGCAGAGATCCACACACAGCCACAGTACTTTGGATGTGGAACAGTGAAACAAATGCATGGCTGGGGGTGGGGTGGGCTCATTGATAGATCCACAGAGCCACCATCTGCTGGTAATTTTGAATGTGGGTGTGTGGAAGCATGCATTTGCATGAGCAAGGCATTGTGGGCCTCCTTAGTGATACAGCCTGTGGTGGATTCAAGCCTCCTCAGTGATACAGACTGTGGTGGATTCAAGCCATTAGCTACATAGGTTGGTACTAGGCTAACTGCCCTTGTGAGCCATTTTAAGCCTAGCCAATTATCCCTTGTGAGACTCAAACCCTGCACCTTGTGTTTGCAAGGCAAACACCTTAACCATTAGGCCACCCTCCCAACATTGCCTCCTTGCTGGGATGCCAGTGAAGGCATAATGCACACTAATAGTTGCTTGAATGATGTCCACCCCCTTTTGGACAGCTTTTGCCATGATACAGGGTGAAAGTTCCAGGTAAGGGAACAAATGGGCTGTGTCCAGTTGGAGGAAGACTTGATTTTCTCAGGCACAGGGGCAAAAATATAGATTCAAATAGATCATTTTAATTACAAATTTTCGAGTAGCTTGCCTTGCTTGAGATTTCATCTAGGCAGAAAAATAAACAAATATCATCTCTTCAGCTGTGCCTTCAAAAGTAAGGTAAGTGACTGATGTATAAGAAATTTTCACAGCACCTTAGCTAGTTAATTTACTATAGTATCTAGTTGTACAAAAGGCTGTAGCAAAGCAGAAGGAATACAGGAAGTCAAGTTCCTCAACTTGAGGTTCAGCATGGGAGAAGTAGGTGCCTTCCCTAAGATCCAGGAATCAAGAAGTTCATTAGTTCAATTGGGTCCTTCTGTGGTCCCAGACCAGGAAATCTGCAGTGCCTGTTCCCAACACACTACTGTTCTTTTTATGAATGATGTAATGGATACATAAACAGACCCCTTACTGTAAATCAGCTCAAAGCAGTATTAATATTATCTTTAGAGAAAAGAGAAGAGGAATACAATTGTGCCATAATAAAAGGCCAGATTCAGTAAAGCCTGCACAGTCCATTTATACCATGTGTGCATTGCGCCAGAGCACGCACATGGTAGTACACTGTTTTAGATTCAGTAAGCTGCTCTATATGCTGTGTAGAACCGCACAAACAAGGTAAACACTATGGCATGCTAATTACAGCATAAGCAGCTGTATTGTATGCTAATCAACCAATCCAAGATGGAAAAGCTATCCAACAAACTATAAAACAACCATGTAGACTCAGTGCTGATTTTCCCTGCAAATTCCAAAACCTATTGCAATACAGCCACGGAAAGCAGTCTACGCGGAAACAATGTTAGGGGCTGCTGTTGCTTTAATTCATGTGTATGTGCAATAGGCTGAAGTCTTTACTGCTGCTGCTGCTAATAGATCAAGGCCAAGAAGGAGAAAAGTTTTCAGACCCCATTTTTCCAATCACGATCTACATGACATGGAAATTGTAGAGTGCTACAAGGTGGATAGAGACACAATACAAGAACTCTGCAACCTCTGTCATCCTCAACTCAGAGCCAGGGAAAACTGAGGGGAACCCACACCAGTGGAGATAAAGATATGTGTAGCACTTAGAAGTTTAATTCGGGAACCTTTCAGAGACCAACAGAGGACATGCTGGGGGTGTCACAGGCATCAGCATCCAGGATTCTCCATCAATTCCTGAATGCTATACTCCAAAATGCTAGTGACCACATATGTTTCCACCGTACTCCTCAGGAAAGGGCCAGTACTTAACAAATAAACACCTATCCAGGCATGTCTAAGGGTCAGCTCCTGGTGTTTTCTCCTGTCTACCTGATGAATTTGGGCATCTTGGGGCAATGCAGCAATTGCCTCATGTACACAGACAACCATCTCCTCCTACCATCCAGCACTACAACCTGTGAGAGATGCACTTATATAGCCAAACTGGAAGCAAAGCTCTCTTCACCCAAGACTCGACTAGACAGTCAAGAGGAGAAGGTACACACTTGCACCACACCACACTGATTACATAGTCCCTCAAAACCTACACCACCAAAACACACACATAGAAACACAAAACACACACCTGCATTCACGGAGGATCTCAATAAAAATCTGCCCAAGCAACATGAACCTCCAAAGCAGAAACGCAAGCAACCTCCAGCCCCCCAACACAACCCAAATGACAGCCCATAAACTCAGTGTGCCACTCAACCACAGCACATAAGGCATAACAACGTACTCAACACTCTAGTCATAGGTGACTCTAAAGTCAGGCACACTGATGTTCCACTCACCAGGCTAAACAAGGAGAAAGTTACTATCAGCTGCCTGTCAAGTGCCAGGATCCGCCACATAATGCATGCACGCAGGTCACTCCACAACAAGTACAAATATGACTCTGTCATTGTCCATGTTGGTGTGAATGACCTGAGATGTACCTCCCTGGACTACATGAAGAGACATGGAGGAGCTGCCCGATCTTATAGCCCAGGCAGGTATGACCCTAGCCCTGAGTAGCATCCTGCCATCACCCAGAATGATACCTCAGTGTGTGTCTTTCGGCTTTTCCCAGTTAGGGGTCGCCACAGCAGAGCTCCGGTCTGCTAATGATTATTGGCAGTAGATTTTTACGTGCCAAGTTGCCAGCCCTGAAGCACAACCTTCAATGAAGGTATGCCCATTCACACATGTCTCCACACAGAAGATGCTTTAGCTGAGAATTGAACAGGACAACATCTTACTGTGAGGCGACAACGCTACAACAGCACCACCACCGCAGTCAGAGAATGATACCTCAGTACAAGGATAAAATGATAGACTTCCAACAGTTGGCTAAGCTTCTTGTGTCATTCTAAGGGGATCCAGTATCTGTCTGCCTGGGATGACATGATCCACAAACCACGATGCTTTGCCAGTGATGACCTGCACCTGTCACCCTTGGGATTTCTGATTCTGGCTAAGGCCCTTGCCACCCCTATATTGCCTTTTTAGGCAAGGTTCAAATGACAAATTCACCACCGTAAAAGGTACAAGCAAGCAAAATCTGAGGGTAATGCTACTCAATGCAAGAAGTTTAAACCTAAAAATGCATTCACTCGAGACACTCCTTAAAATGGAGAACATCGACATCTGTGCAGTGACAGAGACCTGGTTCAAGGCTGCAGAGAGCACCGCTGCATTACCAGGCTATAATTCATACCACACCTTTCGGCCACCTAACCTGGACCCAAAAACTAAAGGTGGAGGCATGTCCATATTCATTAAGGATATCCACACCTCCAGGATAGTTGCTCAGCGTAATGCATCCGAGAGTATCTAAGTGCAACTAACTCTGGGCAAGACCGCAATCCAAATTGTAGCTTGCTACAGATCCCCCACCATGTTCCAGGATTCCCATTCCTCATTTCTTGATACACTGGAAAATATTAGGGTACAACCTAACACCCTAATAATGGGCAATTTCAACTACCCAACCATTAACTGGGAAAACTACTCATGTACCAACTCTTGTGCTCAACGTTTTCTGGAATTCATAAATTTCAATGCCTTGGATCAACTTATCCACACCCCTATCAGGGGCAGTAATATCCTAGACCTGGTCATTACCAACATGGGCAACCAGTGTTCCACACCAGAGGTCAATTCCTTGTTGGCCAGATCTGACCACAAGCTAATCACCCTAGACATTCACAACCTGTTCCCACCCCCATTAGGGAAACCACCGTAAAAAATTTCTCCAAAGCCAGCTTCACTCTTCTTAAGACAGAAGTGGCAAACTTCACGACACTCATGCTGATGGACACTAGAGATACGACTGCTGAATCCTACACAAATGCTCTTTATAATCACTTACACAAGTGCATGGATCGTGCAATCCCTAACAGAACCAAGATGCTATCCTCCAAAAAAAGGAAGCCAATCTGGTGGTCCCCTGCCATAAACAAACTCTACAACAGAGGAAAGAAACTGTTGCAAAAAAGAGTAAAATCCCATGATTGGAGGAACTCCCTGGTCAGCTCCAGTAAGAAGCTGAGATCCCTCATAAAATCTTCCAAACCTAGTTACGAAAACAAAATTGCCACTGATTCTAAAGACAATCACAAAGCATTCTATAGCTATGTCAAGAATCTCAATGGCAACACTCAGATCTGCTCTGAGTTACAGCACAATGGCACTAAATATACAGAACCAACTGATATTGCCAACATCCTGGCAGATAGGTTCAGTGCTAACTTTATCCCCCTCTCACCCCCTAAAAGGCCCATCTCTATACTAGAAGAATGCAAAGTTCCTGTAATCACGGCTGCACAGGTAAAAAACACACTCTCCAAAGCCAAGAACACAGCATCCATGGGACCTGACAACATCCCAGGCTGCGTTCTACATGAACTACAGAACGAACTGGCACCCCACCTAAGTACCATGTTCAATTATAGCCTCACCTCAGGCTTTGTGCCCACTGAATCTCACACAGCGATGGTTATCCCACTCCACAAAGGGGGAGCCACCACGGACCCCGGGAACTACCACCCCATTAGCCTGATGAGCCTGGTCTGCAAGGCTATGGAACGTATCATCATGGAACTTAAAAACAATGACATTGGTAATCTCCAAACTCTGGACCCCACCCAGTTCGGGTTTGTAAAAGGCAGATCATGTCTCTTAAACCTGATAGACTTCTTTGAAGTGGTCACCAAAGCAGTAGATGAGGGTAAGGTGGTTCACACAGCCTATCTAGAACTTGCCAAGACTTTCAACACCATCTCCCCCTCTGGAATTATAGATAAACTCACTAAACTAGGTATAAATCCCTATGTCAGAAGGTGGGTTGCCAAATGGCTCACTGACAGAACCCACACTGTGAAAGTAGCAGACTCCAAATCCAACCTCCAACCAGTGACAAGTGAAGTACTACAGTGTTCATTCCTGGGTCCTGGTATTTACTTCTCTGAAGTACAGGCTAACACAGAAGGTCTTTGGCTAATGAAGTTCACAGATGACTGCAAACTAGAAGCCATAATCAAAACTCCTAATGATGTGGACATCCTACAAAAGGGCCTCACTGAGACAGATGCCTGGTGTCAAAGCCATGGCCTCAAGCTCAATGCCAAAAAGTGCATTGTCATCCCTTTTGGAAAAAAACTTTGTACCCATGAACTACCACATAGGTGGTAGTCTACTTAACACCAAAAGTGTGATAGGAAACCTTGGGACACAGGTGGACAGTAGTCTCTCCTTTGATAATCACATTGCCACAGTAGTCAGGAAATCCTTCTACATAGCACCTCATCACAAAAGGTTTCTCATCCAGGAAAAAAGAGGTCATTGTTCCCCTCTTCTAGTCACTCATTAGACCTAATATAGAGTACAACGCCCCTTTTGGTATGTACCTCACAAGACATCTACAACAACTGGAAAGGCTGCAGAAATACCTCACAAAGAGGATTAATGGCGTCAAACAGATGCCCTATGCAGACCTTCTCAAAAAACTCCAGCTTTACTCCGTCACATATCGCCTACTCAGAGGCGATCTCTGCCTAACATACAAAGATATGTCAAACTCAGAGCTATTGGACATGCCCCACTTAAAGAAATCCCAATCCCTCCAAGCTACACGCTCTAGGGACCTAAACCTTGTCACCACAATAAACAGAACATGCTGGAGGAATAGATTCCTGTACCAGAGACTTCCCATACTCTGGAATAAACTACCTATCTATCTCAAACAAAGCTCCTCATTAGCACTCTTCAAGAAAAATCTTGATGATTGGATGGGAGATAGGAAATTCACCCCGGGGATCACTTCTGTGGCTCTGCTCGACAGGGGCACAGGAAAATAATTTTCTTGGATGGCGAAAGCCAGGGTACCTTTTGGCTAGACTTATATAGGCCCTAGGGCCAATAGCCTAGTACCTACCTATGAACCTATGAATATGCAGGAGTTCTACCCTGAAGTACTGGGTGCCATAGATTGCACACATATACAAATTAAGGCACCACCTGGGGAATGGAGAAGGCATTACATAAATAAAAAGGGCTTCCATTCTATTAAATGCCAAGTCATGAGTAATCCGAAGGGAATCATCTCGAACATTTGTGCTGGCAACCCATGCAGTTACCATGACTCACAAATCTGGCACACCTCCCAACTGTATCAGATGTTCACTAGGAGGGATATCCATAGGGTCATTTACTGGGGTATGCAGGTTATGCACTGGAACCTTGGCTGATGACACCCATCAGAAATGCACACACACACGGTGAAGAACGCCATAATGAGGCACATGCTCAAACCAGATATATTAAAGAGTGTGTGTTTGGGCTGCTGAAGTCATGGTTCCGGTGCCTAGATACATCTGGGGGAGCCCTGCCACACAATCCACGTACATGTGCTGAAATATTTATTGTATGTGCCATGCTTCACAACATCATTCTGAGAAAACAACTTCAGCAGGATCAACAAGGAGAATGTCACACATCCCACCACCAATGGCAAAGTCAGTACAGCCTCATGCAGGTGAGGAGTCAGAGGGGGAATCAGCAGCTGCTGTGGGCATAGACAGATGTAGGCATGCTCAATATATCCTCGCATTGGCTAAGAGGCAATGCATGGCACACTCACTCACCACCTAAGGGGCTAAAACCTTCCTCCTATGCATATACATATACATATACATATACATATACATATACATATACATATACATATAGTAACACTGATGCCAGGCAGCATCACAACCTTTACCTACTCATGTGATGGCTGTTTACTCCTAGCATTGGACAGAGTCAACCCTGAGCTAAAATTGTTGCAACTGCTGGATTTACAAGGTAAGTGTTGAACCTGGAGTGTAATGTTTAATAATACAAATGAATGGCATATCCTTGCATGTTTTACTTGGTAATGTAAGCAAGTAAAAGGTGGGTGATTTGTACAGAAGTGACCTTAAGATGTGACAGCAGAGACTTATGTGACTTATATGTGTCCATTATTAAGTAGTAGGCCTCAGGCATCAAACTTCACACAGTCATACCTCTCAAAAGTACTGTTGTTCTCCAAATATCTTCAGTTTAGCATCATACTTTTGTACTGCAAAAGCATTAAAGAGAGAATTTAGAAAGTAATGAGACACATTTCATTTTCAGACTTCACAACCCTCACAACATCATTAACGATACTGATGCAAAATATGTTTGATTCTATCAACTGTCTAACTTTCTAAGACCAATATAAGTCAAAAGTACAATTACCAAATCAACATGACAAATGCAGATATACTGAGCATCAGAAACAAATGTTATCTATCCCTGAGTCCGAAAGATAGAAAACAGGGATATGGCACAGTTATCATCGCTTACACAGGATGTTGTGTTGGGGGGCAGGAAGCCTAGGCCGAGACAAAAGGTCGAATGTGTGTGTGAGTAACAAAGAGAAGTAGCCAGATATTTGGATAAAGTAACAAATAGCCAGTGAGACAAAATGAGCTTTAAGCTTCATGGCTGAACCATTTAACAGTTGTATGTGTGTCTGTATGGGTCCTCCAGGTGAAATTGGTGTGTGAGTGTCTGCATGAACACAACCAAGTGCTTTGCTAGTTCTATATAGGTATGTTGGACAGGTGTGAGCTATGCATGGTAGAGGTGACAGTTCATCATTGTTGTACTTGACCATGAGAATTGGCTCTGCCAGGAGTTGCACTGGCATGTCCACACCCATGGTCAGATCCACTGCTGCTACCTGAACATGACTGATGTCTGCTGGATGAGCTCCCCTCATGAGGTTGCCCAGGACAACAGCTCCATGGCCTCCCATGTCTGGGTGTGGACAGCTCAACCACTGATAGAGCAATGGAAGTAGTGCCACTAAGGGAGCCTGATCGGGCATTGCCACATCGGCTAACAGCAGATGATGTGGCTGACCTATGCCAAGGAGGATGCTGTCCCCCTCCCAGCAGACATTCCATCACAGATACCATCTGTTCCAACAAGTCATTCATCCGATCCATTGAATCAGCAACATGGTGGAGGCAGTCACGCATGTCAGCCAATGCCACATCTACAACCCTAAGCATTTGTCTGGATGACCTATGGGAATGTGCCTGTGTCTCCATGATGGGCTTAAACATATGTCAAGTGGCATGGAAAGACACACTAGGATGAGGTGGAGGGTGGGGATCCTGCCTCCTCCGTGCACCAATAACAACCCTCCTGCATGGTACCTCACCCACACTTTGGCTATGACCAGAGTCAACAGGCACTGAAGCCGCAGTAACCACATTTCCCTGATCAAGTGTCTCAACTTCCACCTGTCCAATGTCTGAGGGCTCATTGGTGTGGGTTGGTGTAGGCCTACTGTCTGTGTCTGAAGGAATTACTGGGAATGGGTAAATGTCAACCTCAGCGTCAGATTCAATCTCTGCACCTCTTGATTGTGCCTCTGTTTGCCCACCATCATTATCAGAGTCTGCTAATACATCAGGTTTTAAAATCTTACACTTCCACTGTCAGGATGAGCTGTGATAATAAGCAACAAATACAGAAAAAAATGAATAGCTAAACTACTATAGTCAAATGTATGCTAACAAAGTAACAGTGATGCCACTGCTACAGACAGCATAACAATACACACAACAGTCCTGATTCCCACATCACACACATGGATAAAAGTTATATATTTCTTTGAACTGCTCATCACCACTGACAAAGAAGCTATTTGGCTTACCATGTGCAGCTGATGCTATCCTTCTAATGGACGATTGTCTTGGAAGAAGTTAAGCAAAAGTTAAGGACAACTTCATCACAATTAACAGTAACACTGGGAGTGAAAACATTTTGCTCTTTATATGTCCATTAACTATACTTTCAACAAGAACTTGGACGACAAGTCCAACCTAAGCCCATGTGTAATCAATCAGAATGTGTTATTAACTGTAGCAATCTACAATCCCCCCAACACAAACCAATTTATTGTTAAACAGAAGTAAAATATAACTGTAAATATTTTACTCTACAAGAATATTTAGCAGTTGAGATACATAAGCCTGCCTAGAAGCTCCTCCTGGGACATACTTGCTGTCCATGAAACAGTAGCACCAATGTGAAGGACATGCTGTTCTTTGCTTTCCTGGGAGCTGTCTGGATCTCTGACAATGGACAGGAACTCTTCATTTGTTGTTAGTGGTGGCTCTGTAGCAGGCCCCCCCCCCAGTACCCATCTGATCACAGGCCACTGCAGCTGGTCTCCTCCGTGCAGATGAGATCATGTCTGTGGCCCTATGGCACACCTGATCATGTGTCCTGCTGTGGCCCCCTACTGCATTCACAACAGCAACTATCTGTTGCCAAATTTGCATTCTGCTCGACATATCTCCATGTCCCCTCTCAGGCAGAAAGGCACCATGTTGCGTAAAAGTTTCCACAATGACCTGATTTTCATGATCACTGAAGGGAAGTTTTCTGGGATTGAGATGCCTGGATGCCATAGTCCTAGGTAACCTAAAACATAACAGAAGGATAATACATATAAGTATCAAACAAATAAAAAATTCCTGTTTCCAGATAAAACAGAAAAGGGAGCATTTCGCTATCACCCACTGGAGAAACATAAAGCAGTCAAGACATTTGAAATATGAACAAAAGGAATTGTGTGGCTGTAACATATTCCATTCACACACAAAGCAAAGGCTGGATGCAAAACAAAGAGAGTAACAATAGCAACATATCCTTGTTTGTGCCAAAACAGAAATGCAGCTTTGCTCCCCTACCCCCTAAAGAACAGGCAAATGACACATTTTGTTAACAAACCAACAATAAAATGCAAAAGTGCTATCAATTGAAATGTACCTGGAACATGTCTACAGATTTAACACAGACCATTCTATTTTAAGTTATTGCCAATCATGTATACCTGTGAAATGCCCTGACAATAGGGTTGTCACCTTTTCAAACTGCCAAAGTGGGACATTTTCGGTACAAACATCATATTTTACAGGCCGACACATACCCATAGTCAGTACAAAGGATAGAACTTAAATTTTTTGCCTAAATAAAAGCTTATTCTTGTAGCATTTTAGTTGCTTATTCTGTTTCTTATAACATTTAGGTATTTTAGATACAGAATAACTGTTTTATGCAACTATTACATAAAATATAGGAAATAATTTTGTCCTAAAATCTCTGGACATTTGCCATTTTTTAAATTTTTTGTCAGGACACAACTGCCCAAAGAGGCACTATCCCACATAAAGTGGGACAAGTGGTAACCCTACCTGACAAACATGTTATCAGTACAATACTAAGTAATGCATACAGATAAAAGTAGCATTTGCTACTTTATATATATATATATATATATATATATATATATATATATATATATATATATGCTATTTTTCTTAATGACATTTTAGCATATGTAGTATATAACTAAAAATGCAGGCATACCTTCTTAAGGTCAGTAGTCTTCTGTGCAGATATATCACAAAGTAATAGCCTCTTCTGTGTTCTCCACATAAACAAGTCTCTTCACCAACTGGAGTAGTTTTTGTTTTCTTAAAAAGGGCCTGTTACTCTTTAAATCAGTTTTAAAAATTCAGTTCCATTCATTTGTCAGCCCCATCACAGTGTGTCACAAGACAACTTAAACTACTTTTTTTACAGTAGGAATTCACAAGGCAACCCCTACCCTTTACAGTCCAAATTCATAAGACAGCCTCTATACAAATACAATGAGAGTAGCAGTTTCTGAGTTATAAGGACCTTGGACTCTTACTGTTCACACAGTTTATTAAGTTCTTATTTCCAATGTAGAACAACTATTTTATATTCAGATTATCTGATCTTCCAAAATGGTCCCTTTCTCTACAGCATATATTTTCATGGTGAGGATGTTTAATAAGACATACACATCATCAGAATGTTTTGGCCAAAAGTTAGCTCACTGTCCACATAAGCTTCCAAGTCCTGAACAACTTGGTCAACTATCGAGGGTGTATTGTCACTTTCGTAGTTTCCTGGGGTAGATGACTTCCCAAAGGATATGGTAATGCATTTTTTGGCATTTAGTTTGTCCATGAATCTGGCACCAGTTATTTGTTTGGGACAAACATTCATGCAGGATGGCTAAGTCATTTGGGGTTTCAATGTCATTCTAAGTCTTTTGGATTAAGCACTTGGGCTTCAGACCAGTTGTTTTACATTAGGAAGGTTTGTGGCATGCACTGTGGTGGCAGGACAGGTAGCTTTCATCCTTCTAAGTTGGGAACTGCTGATTGAGAGCCCAGTGTCTGTTATTCTTAAAGTGTATTAGTTCTGGTTTAGGCACTTGGGCTTCAGGCCAGTTATTTTACATTAAGAAGGTTTGTGGTCTGCACTCTAGTGGGAGAAGAGGCTGGACTCTGCTCTTCTGAGCTGGAAATTTCTGGTTAAAGGTTTATAGTGCCTGAATATTTGAACTGTATCTTACTGAAATTGGTACACCTTGTTTGCTGTAGCATAGACTAGATCCAGGCCTGCTGAATATAGCTTTGTTTATATGCTTGTTGTTTGTTTGCTTGTTATTTCCCTGGAACGCTAATTCCACCTAATACGCGGCTTCTCAGCTCTTCTGTGGCTCACTAGTGATATCTGCATTGCTTACTGTACTTATTTCCTTGTTTCACTTGAAAGAAAGTTACTGTTTGTCATTTTTGCATTTAAGTTACCTGTAACACATTGCACTTAAGTTACCTGGCACTTGCTCACTAAAGCAATTATATAAGTCAGCACTAAAAATTAAAAGCACTGCACCCTCACTCCCCACTGGCCCTGGTTTTCAATTATTAAGGAATTCCCAATATTATTCTAGCATGTCCAAAGGTCAGTTGTCAATCTCCTCTCCGGTCCAGCTGGTGAATCTGGGAATCTTGAGGCAATGTTACAACTGCCTCATGTACACAGACAACCCTCTCCTCCTCCCAACAAATTCCAACACATGTGAGAGATGCAACCATATAGCCAAACTGGAGGCTAAGCTCTCTCAACTCAGTACTGGCATAACCAGTCAGGAGGAGAAGGAAACCATACTCACTACAATTCCAGTCTCACATAGACCTACCACGACAGCAAACCAAACACATAATCACACAAAACATACTCGGAGACTCTAAATAAAGATCTGCGAAGCAGCAGAGACCTCCAAAGCAGACACCCAAGCAGCCGCTACCCCAAAACAAAACACGTGCAACACATATCTCACAAAGCCAGTGTGCCAAACAGTCACAGCCCTTAAGACTAAACAACACACCTGATACACTTGTAATAGGTGACTCTATCGTCAGGCACACTGACGTCCCGCTCACCAGGCTGAACAAGGAGAGGGTCACGGTGAGCAGCCTGTCGGGTGCTAGGATCCGCCACATAACACAAGCACTCAGGTCACTCCAAGGCAAGTACAAATATGACTCAGTCATTGTCCATGCTGGTGTGAATGACCTGAGATGTACCTCCCTGGACTACATGAAAAGAGACATAAAGGAGCTCTCTGAGCATGTAGCCCAGGCCGGTATGACCCTGACCTTGAGTAGCATCTTACCCTCACCAAGAATGATGCCACAATATGAAGACAAGATGATCAATTTCAACAATTGGCTTAAGTACTGGTGTCATTCAAAGGGGATCCAATGCCTGTCAGCTTGGGATGATATGCTCGACAAGCCACGATGCTTCGCTAGGGATGGCTTGCACCTGTCACCCCTGGGCTTTCGGATATTGGCAAAGGCTCTTGCTACCCCCATAGTGCCTTTTTTAGGCAAGGCTCAAAAGACAAACCCACCTCCATAGGTATCACAAGGGATAAGAAACTAAGAGTAATGCTACTCAACGCCAGAAGTCTAAACCTCAAGATGCACGCACTCGAAACTCTCCTTAGCATGGAGAACATCGATATCTGTCCAGTAACAGAAACCTGGTTCAGGGCTCCCGAGAGCACCCCAGCACTACCAGGTTATACCTCATACCATGCTTTTCGGCCCCAAAACCTGGACTGAACCACAAAAGGAGGGGGAGTATCGATATTCATCAAAGATACCCACACCTCCAGGTTGGTGGCAAAGCACGAAGCATCAGAGACTATCCACGTGCAACTAACAGTGGGTAAAACTGCCTTCCAGTTTATAGCCTGCTACAGACCACCCTCCCAAAACCAGGAACCCCACTCGGCCTTCCTGAGAACACTGGAAAATATGAAGGTCTCTCCAAACACCATTATATTGGGCGACTTCAACTACCCAAACATAGACTGGGAGCATTACTCTAGCTCCAACACCCTAGCCCAAAGGTTCCTAGAATTTATAAACTCAAATGCTATGGAACAACTTGTTACCACTCCCACAAGAGGGGAAAACATACTGGACCTGATCATCACCAACATGGGGACTCTATGCTCCAGACCAGAAGTGTATCCCTCACTGGTAAGATCAGACCATAAACTAATCTCACTGGATATTCACATCCCGACCCCACCCCCTGCCCAGAAAACCACAGTGAAAAACTTCTCTAAAGCACATTTTACACTCCTCAAAACTGAGGTGGAATCCTTCAAAGCCCCCGGGCCTGTGGAAAATACAGCCCAGACCGCAGAATCCTTTATAAACGCATTCTATGAACACCTTCAGGAATGCATGAATCATGCGATCCCAAATAAAACCAAGACCCAAGCCTCCAAAGGCAGACGTCCTGTCTGGTGGACCCCAGCCATAAACAAACTATACAATAGAAGGAGGAAGCTACTAAATGATAAAGCAAAATCCCAAAAAGGGAAGGCATCACTGATCAGTATTAGCAAAAAACTACGGGCACACATAAAATTGTCTAAGGCCAGCTTCGAGAGAAAAATTGCACAGGACACTAAGGATAATCACAAGGCTTTCTTTAGTTATGTTAGGAACCTGGGTGGTAATTCCCAGATATGCTCAGAATTAGTCCAAAATGACAAAAAATACACAGAACCCACAGACATTGCCAACATCCTAGCTGACAGGTTCAGCGCAAACTTCTCCCGCCCCACCAAAAGGGCAAATATCTATCCCAGCAGAGTGCTGCCCCTGACATCTCAGATGCTCAGGTAAGAGCCGCCTCTCCAAAGCAAAAGCACAGCATCAATGGGACCAGATGGTGTCCCGGGCTGCGTCCTACATGAACTCAAAGAAGAGCTAAACCCAAACATAAAACTACTGTTCAATCTCAGCCTTACTACAGGATATGTGCCCAAAGAGTGGCGTACAGCAACAGTGGTCCCTCTCCATAAAGGTGGTGCCTCAACGGATCCTGGAAACTATCGCCCCATAAGCCTGACTAGCTTGGTCTGCAAAGCTATGGAAAGGATCATCATGGACCTCATAAATAAAGATATTGGGGACCTACAAACACTGGATCCT